>NC_133335.1:36005582-36158194 GCF_042186555.1 Aquarana catesbeiana | reverse complement strand
GAAGATAGCGGCGGTCTCCATGGCTGAGGGGGTGCCCTTCATGGGGAGGAAATGGGCCATTTTAGACAACCTGTCCACTACAACAAAAATGGATGAAAAACCCTCTGATGGTGGGAGCTCCACGATGAAATCCATAGAGATCATGGCCCAAGGTCTCTCTGGGACTGGTAATGGCTTCAGTAGGCCCCATGCTCTTGACCGGCTAGTCTTATTTCTGGCACACGTATCACAGGACTCCACATATGCCTTACAATCCCTGGTAAGATGAGGCCACCAGAAGGAGCGTTGGACAAGGTCAATTGTTTTCCGTGTGCCGAAGTGACCCGCAAGTTTGTGGTCATGGCACAAGCTTAGTACCCGTGCTTTCAGCTCCTCAGGAACCACAATCCTATTCTTGAACCAGAGCAGTCCATCCTTGGCACAGGCTTCAGCAAGTGGGGGCATTCTCGAGGAAGCTCGCCTGATTTGAGAAATTATGTCTTCCTGTAGAACGAGAAAATTTCCAGAAGGAAGAATGGTGTCTGGGGACAGGGTTCTTTCAGAGTCAAGGAACATCCGGGAAAGGGCGTCGGATTTGACATTCTTGGATCCAGGTCTGTACGTGATGTGGAAAATAAATCGCGAAAAAAAAAGTGCCCATCTGGCCTGCCGGGGTTTTAATCTCTTGGCCGTTCTTAGGTACTCTAAGTTCTTATGGTCTGTGTAGACCAAGATGGGATGTGCTGCACCTTCCAGGAGATAACGCCATTCTTCCAGAGCTGCTTTAATGGCCAGAAGTTCCCGATCACCCACATCATAGTTTTTCTCGGACGGAGAGAGCTTACGTGAGAAGAATCCCACTGGATACAGGAGTGCTTTGGCACCCTGTCTCTGAGACAGTACAGCTCCGACTGCAACTTCGGAGGCATCCACCTCCAGGACGAAAGGCAAGGCAGGATTGGGATGTTTAAGAATAGTGGCTGAGGTAAACAACGCTTTGAGTTTTCCAAAGGCCTCTTGTGCTTTAGGGGTCCAGTGGAACCGGCACCCTTGTTTAATAAGTTCCGTAATGGGAGCTATGATTGAAGAAAATCCCCTGATGAACTTTCTGTAGAAATTGGCGAAGCCAATAAAACGTTGTACCCCTTTTTTGTCAGTCGGTGCAGGCCACTCCAGAATGGCGGATACTTTCTGAGGATCCATTTTAACGCCATCAGGAGAGATGATTAAACCCAAGAATTGGATGGATTGGAGCTCAAATTCGCACTTCTCAAGTTTGGCGTAGAGCCCATGCTGTCTTAGCCGGGAGAGTACAGTTCGTACATGTCTGCGGTGCTCCATCAGAGAGGCGGAGAAGACCAGGATATCATCTAGATAAACGATGACGTATAAATCCAGTAAATCATGAAAGACATCATTAACAAAGTGCTGAAATGTTGCCGGTGCGTTGCACAGACCAAAAGGCATGACAAGGTACTCATAATGACCAAATCGGGTACGAAAAGCTGTCTTCCACTCGTCTCCTTCTCTTATACGGATCAGGTTATAGGCTCCACGGAGGTCTAGTTTAGTAAACACGGTAGCAGATCCTAACCTCTGAAACAGCTCAGGAACCAAAGGTAGCGGGTATCTGTTCTTTATGGTAATTTTGTTAAGCTCCCGGTAGTCAATGCAGGGACGTAGGGAATGATCTTTTTTTTCTACGAAGAAGATGCCTGCCCCAGCTGGAGACGTAGAAGGACGAATGAACCCTTTCTTCAGGTTTTCGTCAATGTAAGTCTTCAAGGTGCCCAGCTCCTGCTCAGTTAAGGGAAAGATCCTACCAAAGGGGACTTCGGTACCCGGTAGAAGTTCTATTGGGCAGTCATAGGGTCTATGTGCTGGAAGGGTTTCTGCCCCCTTCTTACTGAACACGTCTAGGAAATCCCGGTAGGGTTCAGGAAGATCTTGGTAGAGTTTAGTTTCAGAGTCCATGCACAGACATTGGGAAGAGGTTGGTGGGGTTCCCCGTAAGCAGTTTTGTCTACAATATTCGGAGGAAAACTGAACCTTGCCCGTAGCCCAGTTGATGCTAGGATTGTGGGCCTGTAGCCAAGGTATCCCTAGGATAATTGGGAAGAGAGGAGAGGAGATGACATCTAGGCGTAATAGTTCCTGATGTTCCGGGCCAATGGTGGCCAAAAGAGGAACCGTTTCTTGGGTGACGGGTCCGGAACGGAGGGTGGAACCGTCTGCTAGAAAGACTGCCAGTCCTTGGGCTTTAGTTTGAGTGGGGATATGGTGAGTTTCAACGAAGGTCCGGTCAATGAATCCACTGCATGCCCCTGAATCAACGATGACCGGTACTGGGATGCTCCTTCCAGGTAACTGCAAGACAATGGAGAGAGTTAAATGGCTACCGGTACTAGGTAGGACAGGTGCACACAATGAGGAAGACGGTAGACACTTACGCCTCTTATTGGGGCATGCTCTTGCAAAATGACCGGGCTCTCCACAGTACAAGCACAGGTTGAGTGTGCGTCTTCGGGTCTTCTCTTCTGGGGTCAGAGAGGGACGGAGCAGTCCCAACTGCATAGGCTCCGAGCCTTCCTGGGCGGAAGCGGATGAGACCAATGGAGCTTGGTGCGGGGCACTAGGGGCCCTGGGCAACATCCAGGTAAGACGTGGATGACCAACTGATCTTTCAGAGCGTCTTTCCCTGAGGCGACGGTCAATTTGGATAGATAAATTGATGAGTTCCTCTAGTGTCTGGGGAACCCCCACTCGTGCCAGCTCGTCCTTTAGAGGGTCAGATAATCCCAGCCGATATTGGTGACGCAAGGCAGCGTCATTCCACTCCGTGTCGGCACTCCAACGCCTAAACTCCACGGCGTAATCTTCAGCCGCTCTGCGACCTTGTTGGAGGGAGTGCAAAGTGGCTTCAGCCGTTGCCGTTAGCTGAGGGTCCTCGTACAGTTGGGACATGGCTAGGAAGAAGTCACTCACGGAATCAAGGGATTGAGCCTTTTGTTTCAGCAGATTGTGGGCCCAGGTTTGAGGTTCACCAGTCAGCAAGGATATGATGAACCCCACTTTAGTAGCTTCCAGGGAGAATGTACGGGGTTGCAGGGCAAAATACAGTTCGCAAGCGTTGCGGAACGCTTGGAACTTACTGCGATCTCCTGAAAACTTCTCGGGTGGAGGTACTCTGGGCTCTGGTGGAAGCATCACTACAGAGGGTGCCGAAGCCGAATTGGACGCTGCTCCTGAAGGAGAGGCTGAGAGGGCCTGGACCTGCCCTTCCAATCTAGTGTAGCCTTCTTGCAGACTTTTAACGGCTTGAGTGAGGCCCGCTAGGTGCCTGCACAGTTCATCCATGGGGGAGGCCCCCTGCCCGGACTCGGTCATGGCTGCCTGATACTGTCAGGTCCCACACTTACCAGACAGGTGAGTCCGCTTGGGCAGAGGGTAGGCTCCCTTACGTATCCGATTCGGGGCCCCTGATAGAGTAGACAGGAGGCCACGAATGCGGAGTGGTATGAGGGCCTGTAGTAGGATCCTGGAGCACAATGGTCTGGCAAGCAACCGGTAGGTCTTCAGACTGGGTAGAGCAGATGCTGGGCAGGAACTGATCAGGCTGGTCACACACAGGCAGAGGTCGGCAACGGGCTGGCAGCAGCGGTACAAGAGGGTGAGGCAAAAACAAGGTCAGACAAGCCGGGGTCGGGTTCAGGCAGCGATCAAGGATAGTCCAAGGGGTAGCCGGGTCACAACGGATAAGCACAACAGGGAAACAGGAACTCAGGATGATCACGGACAAGGTACAGAGCTGTTTGATCAGGCAGCACTGGGTCAGCATAGAGGCAAGCCTTAAATAGGCCGATTGGCGCCAAAACGCCGCGCACGTGCGCGCGCCGATTCGCCAAAGCGCGCGCGCCCCCGCACGCGCCCGAGCGCGCCCCCGATACCGGCGTGCACGCCCACCGAACCGGGTCGCGTCACAAGCAGCGCCCACAGGCGGACGCGCGCTAACGCGAACGCGCGCTAGCGCGAACGCGCGTACGCACGAACGCCCGGACGCCACCCCGCACGCCACGGTCGGCCAGCCCAGACACACCGGCGCCCCCAGGGACACGCGCCCCAGCACGGACAGGAACGCGAGCGCCAACACGCCCCGGCGCGCCCCGGCGCCCAACCAGGTAACCTCTCTGACAAGGACGCACCCCACTAACTTGTAGGTTTAGCAGAACACTGTGAGCAGGATGCACTGCACTAACTGTAAATAGTCTAGCTGCCTGACTGTGGTACTAATAGGATCAAAAGAACACCAGCAATTTTCTTCAGGTAGCTGTATTTACTGTAACAAGACAAGCCTGCCTGTCAGTAAGAAGATAACAGAAACGGATCTAGCTGAACACTGTGAGCAGGACACACCCCACTAGCTTGTAGGTTTAGCTGAACACTGTGAGGTGGACGCACCCCACTAACTTGTAGGTTTAGCTGAACACTGTGAGCAGGACGCACCCCACTAACTTGTAGGTTTAGCAGAACACTGTGAGCAGGACGCACTGCACTAACTGTAAATAGTCTAGCTGCCTGACTGTGGTACTAATAGGATCAAAAGAACACCAGCAATTTTCTTCAGGTAGCTGTATTTACTGTAACAAGACAAGCCTGCCTGTCAGTAAGAAGATAACAGAAACGGATCTAGCTGAACACTGTGAGCAGGACGCAACCCACTAGCTTGTAGGTTTAGCTGAACACTGTGAGGTGGACGCACCCCACTAACTTGTAGGTTTAGCTGAACACTGTGAGCAGGACGCACCCCACTAACTTGTAGGTTTAGCAGAACACTGTGAGCAGGACGCACTGCACTAACTGTAAATAGTCTAGCTGCCTGACTGTGGTACTAATAGGATCAAAAGAACACAAGCAATTTTCTTCAGGTAGCTGTATTTACTGTAACAAGACAAGCCTGCCTGTCAGTAAGAAGATAACAGAAACGGATCTAGCTGAACACTGTGAGCAGGACGCACCCCACTAGCTTGTAGGTTTAGCTGAACACTGTGAGGTGGACGCACCCCACTAACTTGTAGGTTTAGCTGAACACTGTGAGCAGGACGCACCCCACTAACTTGTAGGTTTAGCAGAACACTGTGAGCAGGACGCACTGCACTAACTGTAAATAGTCTAGCTGCCTGACTGTGGTACTAATAGGATCAAAAGAACACAAGCAATTTTCTTCAGGTAGCTGTATTTACTGTAACAAGACAAGCCTGCCTGTCAGTAAGAAGATAACAGAAACGGATCTAGCTGAACACTGTGAGCAGGACGCACCCCACTAACTTGTAGGTTTAGCAGAACACTGTGAGCAGGACGCTCTGCACTAAATGTAAATAGTCTAGCTGCCTGACTGTGGTACTAATAGGATCAAAAGAACACCAGTAATTTTCTTCAGGTAGCTTTATATACTGTAACAAGACAAGCCTGCCTGTCAGTAAGAAGAGAACAGGAACGGATCTAGCTGAACACTGTGAGTAGGACGCACTGCACTAAATGTAAATAGTCTAGCTGCCTGACTGTGGTACTAATAGGATCAAAAGAACACCAGTAATTTTCTTCAAAATACTGTAACAAGACAAGCCTGCCTGTCAGTAAGAAGTTAGCAGGAACGGATCTAGCTGAACACTGTGAGCAGGACGCACTGCACTAAATGTAAATAGTCTAGAAGATAACAGGAACGGATCTAGCTAAACTGAATACAGTGTATATATATATATATATATATATATATATATATATATATATGCAACACCTGGGATGCATATATATAGACAATACACTTTAAGTGCAGCTAACTGACTGACTGTCCTGCCTAATCTAGCTAACTCAAATGAAATGACACTGTCTCTCTCTCTATTTCTCAGCACACCGGAACACACTCCGTGCAGGCGGCCTTATATAGTGTGGGGCGTGTACTAAATCCCCTGAGCCATAATTGGCCAAAGCCTCCTTGGCTTTGGCCAATTACGGCTCTCTGTTAAGGCGGCGCTGTGATTGGCCAAGCATGCGGGTCATAGTGCATGCTTGGCCAATCATCAGCAAGCAATGCACTGCGATGCCGCAGTGAATTATGGGCCGTGACGCGCCACACGAATTTGGCGCGAACGGCCCATATCGTTCGCAATTCGACGAACGATCGAACAGCCGACGTTCGAGTCGAACATGGGTTCGACTCGAACACGAAGCTCATCCCTACGTACAACATAGCAGAGAACACTGGACAGCGTAGGAGAGCGGGGTGAGCAACCTGGGGATAACTGATTGCCACTTATGTGTTTTGGGGCTCTGTACCTTCATTTGCGTATCATCCTGGTGTCAAGACTGTTAACTAGAATCCTCTTGCAAATACAACTATTGATCTTTTTTTATTGTTTTGTTACAGTGTATTGCACTATCCAGTGCACTCACTCTATGCTCTATTAGGTTGTATCACCTCCAGATATAAATGAAGTTTACAAGGATTAGCAGTGACGTTTGACTTTGTCAATCAGTGTACATGTTGCAGTTAAGAAATTAGCTCCAAAGATAAAATCCTGGAAGAAGTTCTTACCCTTGCCCACTCTATTCACAACTAATGGTATGTGAGCTGGAGTTTTACTTTAAGGTTATTAGAGAACCGAATCAAAAATAAAAAAGGTTACATAAATGATGCGTTTTTCTATATAGAATGAAGGCGAGCATGCATATAGGAAATAAGTGAGTGTAATTATTACCTCAGATGTGTTGAAAAAAGATATTGAGAGTTTACACACTTTAAATGGTACACAAATGCCAATGAAGGAAGTTTGCATATACATAGAAAAGACAGGTTTCACTTCTAGACCAACCACAAAAGGAAGTGTGAGATGCTGAATGCACAGAATTATTGGTTTCCTTTATCCAAACACACACAGGATGTAACCAAGAAGCAAGGAAACAAGATTAACACTGACAAACCATGATACCTCTACAAAATCTCCCACTTCTGTGCAACTTACTTGTTGTGTGGGTCACCCAGGGCTGCCACCACTTCTTTTTTCCATCTTTTTCTTTTTTATCAACTTCCTCTGGAAGATACAGAGAACACAAAGCAGACAGTAAGGCCTCATCACTGCTGCTGGTAAACGGACGTTTAGGAGCAGTTGGGCATTTTTTTCAGCTGCCCCTGAACTCTCCTCAATGTTCTCCTATCTTATCAATACATGTACACATGGTCTTTTATAGTCATTATTAGGCAGTTGAGTTTAGAAGCTTTTTTTTGGAACGCAAAAAAATGGGTTCAGACCGGTGTTCAGAGGCATCTGAAACACCAAATGCCTGTAACAGCTTGTAAACACTGCTAAACGCATTAAATCGCGTTTAGCAGCATTTAGTTTACAGACGTTTTTCATTTTTACAAACGCTTCTAAAAGCAAACGCGGCTAAACGCCCACTTATAGACACCAGTTTCTAGCTGTCAAGTTAATTCGTTCAGGAGAGGTTGAACAACGTCCCGTGTACATGAAGCCTTAAACAGCACAACAAATTGCAGGGCTGAGGATTAAATTGGTAATTGGTGTCACATATCAAACTGTATTTGCCCTGCTTGTTTAATCCACTGTTTCCTTCTACAAGGCTTTGCCTCTTAAATAAAGCCCACTGAAATAACTACAAGTGTGTCAGTGTAGTCTTGGGTCCAGGTAGGGCGGGTAAACACAGGTGCAAGGCAGAGGAGACTCAAAACATCCAGTGCCCCCTTTCAGGGATTGGCGCTATGTTTATTAACTAAGAAATACTTGCAAATACTCACTTGGCTGCTATTTCCAGTCACCTTCTTTAAACATGCACACATCTTTCGTTTTAACCCAATAAATATCCTTCTGTATAATTCAAGGCATATAAAGTGTGGCCTAATAGCATTGTGATCACTGGAACGCAGGGAGGTTCACAGGATGGACAGATAGAGGCCTACTATCATCAATAGCGTCCCCTCCTACCTTGTTACATGGGTACCAGATTCATCTGACCTAAACTACCTTGCATTCTAGGATCAGTTAGGCTTTTAGTTCCCAGCAAGAATATTAAAAATATATATATTATTTTCCTTTTTTATTTCATTTTCCTTTTTTTTTTACCTTTGTCCTTTGCTGATGACTCAGAGGCATCCTCAGTTGCACTCGCTTTCCGAGCCTTCGCCTCATCAGTTGCCTTCTGCTTGGATTTGATCTGTTCCATCCTATCAATTTATACATAAAGATAAACGTAATGTGCAAAAAGAAAAAGTTAGCACACCCTTATACATTGATTGTTTAAGCAAAGCAAAGAGAATCATGAATCATGCATAAATTTTACATAGTTGGTGAGGTTGAAAAAAGACACAAGTCCATCCTGTGCGTGTGTGCGCTTTTATGTCAATATTACATTGTATATCCCTGTATGTTGTGGTCGTTTAGGTGCCTATCTAATAGTTTTTTGAAATTGTCTATGCTCCCTGCTGAAACCACTGCTTGTGGAAGAGAATTCCACGTCCTTACCAATCTTACCATAAAGAACCCTCTACGCAGTTTAAGGTTAAACCGATTCTCTTCTAATTTTAACGAATGGCCGCGTGTCTTTTTAAATTCCCTTGCACGGAAAAGTTTTATCCCTATTGTGGGGTCACCAGTACGGTATTTGTACATTGAAATCATATCCCCTCTCAAGCGTCTCTTCTCCAGAGAGAATAAGTTCAGTGCTTATAATCTTTCCTCATAACTAAGGTCTTCCAGTCCCTTAATTAGCTTTGTTGTCCTTCTCTGGACCCTCTCCAGTTCCAGCACATCCTTCCTAAGGACTGGTGCCCAGAACTGGACGGCATACTCCAGGTGTGGCCGGAGCAGAGTCTTGTAGAGTGGGAGAATTATCGTTTTATCTCTGGAGTTAATCCCCTTTTTAATGCATGCCAATATTCTGTTGGCTTTGCTTGCAGCAGCTTGGCATTGCAGCTTCATCTACTAGGACCCTCGGGTCCTTTTCCATCCTAGCTTCCCCCAGAGGTTCTCCCCCTAGCGAGTGTATTTTTGGCACCCAAATGCATTATTTTACATTTTTCTAATTAATCATGTAATAATGAAACTTGACTGGCCTGTACAGCCAGGGCTATATTTAATGCAGGGCAAAGCCAATCCCCCCCCCCCCCCGACTCATGTACCTGCCCTCTTTGCTAGTTTACTGTGTATGCAGTCAGCTGTGCTGTGACAGGGGAGAGGTAAGCTGTGGGCCATCTGTGTAACTCCCTGGGCCCTGTCAGCAGCATGGGGGAGTGGATGCAAAAAAATGTTTTCCCAGGGTCCAATTAATATTAAAGGCAGTCCTATGTACAGCTATATTCACTAGTTTACTAGGTAAATCCAAAAACTATATTTTAACTCTATTAATATTGGTCTGGGCTTGTGTTGATGGTATTTGATCACTGGATCACTGCATTTGACCTGAAGTTGACCTCCTTCTGTATTCCCATAAACTTGTATTGGAATGCAAAACTCGCTGGAAGCAAACCTCCTCGACAGTCCCCTATTATGCCAGTCCAGATGCCCACATGCCATACTGAATAAAGAAAACATTACACCGATATGCTTCACATAGCACTGCTCAGGAACAAGGGCACATGGGAGACAAGGCAGTAGCAAGTATATGTGTCCAAGAAGAAATGTCCTAAACTGCGGACACAGATAACATGATCAGAATCACTCACTGCTTCTTCATGGCCTGAGAACATTTCTTCTCTTCCTCCAGACGTACCGCCACAACCTTCTTAACTTTCTCTTCAAACAGCTCTGCTCCTCTAAGTATTTCAATCCAAAAGAAATTGCACCTTTTTAGTTTTTTTCATATACTTCACAGAAACAATTAATTTTTACACAGAATATACCATATGGTCCAGTTATGTATTCATAAATAATTAAATTGCAGTTTAAATTAAAACTAGCACACAGTTATTTTTCCAAGTATGTGGAGCTTGCTGCAATTCAGCTTTAAACCTAAATGGTTTTATCTTTCATTTGCAGGTTGGTGCAGTTTATGCTGTATGTTCTCCCTTATAATACCTATATACCCTTTAGGCTGTGGCTCCTCACTCCACTCCTCTTAGGAAGGAGCTTGTACATCAAAATTTGAGCTTGACTGAGGTGGTATGTAATCCACATCAGGTGACAGCTGGCGACAATGAAAAACATCTAAAAAGTGAGCAATACCTGGAAGCCAGGAGTTTGGACGCCTTCAGATCTGCCACAACATACAGGAAGTAATAGCTGCAGAACACACGGCGCTGTATTAGAAGAAACGTAAAACAGATTGCATCCCATACAATTCCTGCTTCATTTTCAGGCAGCTCGCATGCGTCATCCGATGGGATATCTGCAGAGAAGGTTATTTTCACATTGCATGGTGAACACACACGCCCCCACAAGATTCTTAAAAGATCCATCTGCCCAAATTTGCCATGTTAGTTTTGTTAGGTGGGAACTTAAATCACCTAAAGGCACCTTACATTTTTCTGTGAAGATGCACATGAGAGCTCTGGTGTTTTTAGTTATAGAGTTTCTACCTTCATCACCCTGCAGTCTCTTTCTGATTTTTCTAGCTGACGTTTACCTGCTTCCTCCAGCTTCCCACACATTTTTATTTTCTCATCACTCTGATGGGCTGCCTCACAGTCTAATGCCCCACACGGGGGCATTAATGTACACATGGTCGGATTTTCCGATGGAAAATGTCCGAAAGGAGCGTGTTGTCGGAAATTCCGACCGTGTGTGGGCTCCATCGGACATTTTCCATCGGATTTTCCGACACACAAAGTTGGAGAGCAGGAGATAAAATTTTCCGACAACAAAATCCGTTGTCGGAAATTCCAATCGTGTGTACACAAATCCGACGGACAAAGTGCCACGCATGCTCAGAATAAATAAAGAGATGAAAGCTATTGGCCACTGCCCCGTTTATAGTCCCGACGTACGTGTTTTACGTCACCGCGTTCAGAACGATCGGATTTTCCGACAACTTTGTGTGACCGTGTGTATGCAAGACAAGTTTGAGCCAACATCCGTCGGAAAAAATCCTAGGATTTTGTTGTCGGAATGTCCGAACAAAGTCCGACCGAGTGTGGCATTACAGAAAAGAACAGGAGGCAGTATAGGATGGACAAATACAACACCATCAAAAGAAAAAAACACAAACACCTTGCCTGATTAGAATGGCCTGACATTCGAATTTAAATGCAGGGGCTGTGGGCTGCTCCAGGTATGTTTTGGCACCTCTGTATACCTGCGCTTTGCACCTCATTGTAGCTTTTTGTTTTTAAAGTGACAATCACTTTAAGATCCAAGGTCTGAACACTTGCTGTTGCCACTGCATAGAGGTTCCATTTTTTTGACAGGATTTGTCATTTATTTTGATTCATTGTGGAAATTATAGAGAACGAGAATAGTGGAAAAGCAACAAGGTAGATGAAAACACTACGATAGGCAAGCGCATAGCCTATGCCATGGAGCTTTCACAGCTGTAGTTGCCATAAAATTTAAAGGTGTCTGAACTCTCCACAGTCTGCCTATAAATGAATTACCTTATTTGGGTGGATGGATCAATAACCTACTAAAACATAACAAAAATAAAAAAGGAAAACCTACTCAAGTCATATCCTTTGATGGTGCAGAACATGCTGAAAGTCTGGATGAGCCAGCAGTTATTCTTCATTAATTTATCTAGGTATACACAAGCTCCGATCTGGAAAAGAAGAGATTTATTTTTGTATCAGTAGGAAGAAGTGCCCCAACAAGGAGAACAAAAAATGCCAGATTTGCTCTGACTATAACATATTTTTACAACTAACTACACCATAAAATCTTGGCATTTCTGCTTGTCATAAAAATATCTTTATCTGCCATTATTAAAAATAAATATGCACTTGATTATATTCTGGTTTATGCAGTCAGACTGATAATAGAACCACCAGAATGTGCAAGATGCAGCAATCCATAATAACCAATTATTGACTGGTTGCTACAGGTAATTTCATTTTGCACATCCTGCTCCCTGCTTGTACTGTAATGCCCTGTACACGCGGTCGGATTTTCCGACGGAAAATGTGTGATAGGACCTTGTTGTCGGAAATTCCGACCGTGTGTAGGCTCCATCACACATTTTCCATCAGGAATTTCCGACACACAAAGTTTGAGAGCAGGCTATAAAATTTTCCGACAACAAAATCCGTTGTCGGAAATTCCGATCGTGTGTACACAAATCCGACGCACAAAGTGCCACGCATGCTCAGAATAAATTAAGAGACTAAAGCTATTGGCTACTGCCCCGTTTATAGGCCCGACGTACGTGTTTTACGTCACCGCGTTTAGAACGATCGGATTTTCCGACAACTTTGTGTGACCGTGTGTATGCAAGACAAGTTTGAGCCAAAATGCGTCGGAAAAAATCCATGGATTTTGTTGTCGGAATGTCCGATCAATGTCCGACCGTGTGTACGGGGCATTAGTGAATAGAGTTGAGCATTTCCTAAAGACATTTCGAGGAGACTTGGGCCTGCCGTGTTAAAAAGGATCTAATCAACAGCTAAGTGCCCCTGGGTATTTTTTTTAAGGGTTTTAATTAATGAACATTAAACATCCCCATTTAACTTAAACCAAAATAAATGTTATATTGAAAATTTAATTGAGGAAAATCATTAAAGAACATGACAGGCTTCAATACAGAAAATACCATTGTCCCTGTAAACAATGTAATCTACTGATAGGCCATGCCATGTAAAAAACATTGAGCATACATACTGAAAGCAGGTTCTTCATGGTGATGGTGAAGGCAGTGTAGATAATTAGATAGTTCCACAGCTTTAGCAAATGACGGACCGGTTTCAGCAGAAGGCTGCCCCCAAACAGCATGAAATGGAAACAAGCCATCAGGTATCCCATACACAGGATGTTTATACGGGTTGTTCCGGTGATGAAGATTAGGCATAGCACGAACCAGAAATGGAAGCTGAACACCACCACTTTTGCCATGTCTAGGTAAGACCTGGGTTCAACAAAGCAAAGGTATGTGACTAAAGCAAATCTGTTAGTGTAAAAACTTCAGGGTGGAGATTTTTGCATTTCTGCTGGGTTGATTAGCTACTAGGTTGAAAGCATTAAAATACAGCATGTGCACCACTATCATTGCAACAATTTATCTTGGCAGTGACAGCGGCACATGTTCTGTGCTTTAAACACTTTCATTGACCTCATAGCAGAGTTTACTGTATAGAGGCAGTTTATCTTTCCCAGGCATATATCTGCCTGTCTTTACCCATTCTGAGGCTTTCCATGACTCACCTACTGTGTATAAAATTAGGAACAGGGCTATACTGGCACAAGTCTCCTGGATCCAAATCCTGACTGATTTCAATGTTGTCCCCAGCCAACATACGGACACAAGCCAAGTTCTCATCCTCAAACACCTGCCACTGCAAGGAGGCAAAGAGCAGCAGCATAGCATCGTCTGTACAAAATAAGATGTAGTATTAATTATAACCCCACAATATAACATTTATGAAACATCAAAAGTTTATTCAACCCAAGGCTGAGGTTTCACCTGTAGGTACATGCCAGCACACTTAAAGTACATGTGAACCCTTATCTTGTAAAACAACTCATTCGGTTTAAAATAGAAATGCAAGGCAAAACGTGTGTGTGTATAATATATACATATGTAAATAAAATATATTCTATTCTATTTTTTTTCTCAGCTGCATGAGGGGCTTAGAGAGGTGGAGATGGAGAAATTGCAGTACACTGACCATCCCATTGAATGGTTGTGCGGGGGGGGGGGGGCCATGGTAACACAAGTCTGATCATTGGAGGACAGGCAGCCTGTTCTCCCAGTACAGCCAGAAAACGGACCATGCTGGGATCGATGGGCTTTTATGCCTAGCATGATCAGTTTGGAAATCAGGGGGACTGGAAGGATCACCAGGTATTTCACACAAAAGGAAGCAATGCAAAGAAAACAGGATATTTTTTACACAAGTACAGGGTACAACAAACACATATCAGGATATGAAATGCTGGGGTAACAAATTTTTCGATTGCCCAAACGTCTGTTATATCCTTAGGGGACTCAAGCGACAAGATATTCTAATGCCGCGTACACACGGTCTGACTTTTCGTCTACAAAAGTCCGACAGACGCCGACGGACTAAAGCTGGCTGACAATCCGATCGTGTGTGGGCTTCCCCGGACTTTCAGCGGACTTTTCCAGCCTCAAGTCTGACGGACTTTAGATTTGAAACATGCTTCAAATCTTTACGTCGTAACTACGCCGGACCCAGAAATCCGCTCGTCTGTGTGCTAGTCCGACGGACAAAAACCCACGCTAGGGCAGCTATTGGCTACTGGCTATCAACTTCCTTATTTTAGTCCGGTGTATGTCATCACGTACGAATCCGTCGGACTTTAGTGTGATCGTATGTAGGCAAGTCCGTTCATAAGAAAGTCTGCCGCAAGTCCGACAAAAGTCAGACAAAAGTCCGTTGAAAGTCTGTCGGACAGGCTGTCGGACTTTTGTAGACGAAAAGTCCGACCGTGTGTACGCGGCATAACCCCTATTCAGAATCACTCCTCCAGTATTTTTCCTACTGTAATCTTTCAGGCTATAGCAGCCTTTCTCAACCATTTAACTTGGAGGAACCCTTGAAATCATTTTCATGTCTCTGGGAAACCCTGCTAAAACTTCTAAATTTACATGTAGCTTGTGGTATTTTAGTATGATCAGTTAATTTTAGAGAGTTTTATATAAAATAAAGAATGTAGCCTACCCAAGTGCAATTGACACTAGGGTTGTCCCGATACCGATACTAGTATCAGTATCGGCACCGATACCGAGCATTTGCCCAAGTACTTGTACTCGGGCAAATGCTCCCGATGCTTCCCCCGATACCTGGAAGTTAGCTGTGATCAGCGCGTGGGGGAGTTACAAGATTCTCCCCCAGCGGCTTTCAGCGGCTTTAGTGACATACATCGGTGATCGGTCACCGCTGACTGTCACTGCATCCTCCTCCATGCCCCCTCTGTTCCTCTGTCCCCCTCCGCTGTCCCCCTCCGTTCCGCCATTCCCCTCTCCTTCTCTGTCCCCCTCCGCTGTCCCCTCCGTTCTGCTGTGCCTCTCCGCTGTCCCCTCCGTTCTGCTGTGCCTCTCCGCTGTCCCCTCCATTCTGCTGTCCCCCTCTCCTTCTCTGTCCCCTCCGTTCTGCTGTCCCTCTCCGCTGTCCCCCTCCGTTCTTCTGTCCTCCTCCTCCTTCCTTTGTGAATGGATAGAGTCAGCTGACTCTGTCCATTCAAATAACTGAAATATTGTAATATCCTGTGATTACAATGTGTCAGTTTATGAATGGTGAGGAGCCGCTGTCTTCTCTTCATTCATTCTCAGTGCAGCTGAGGCTGCAGAGAAAGGGACTGGGGAATCTGTCTCTTTCTCTGTCTCAAGGGGGAGATATCAGGGGTCTGTTAAGACCCCTGATATCTCACCAAAGCCCCCCCAACAGGGCTGATTAAAAAAAAAAAACACATATTGCAATAAAGAATAAAAAAAATATTATTGTAAAAAATAAAAATTGTAAATAAAAAAAAAAAAACACACACACATACACCGTTCACCCCCCCCCCCCCCCCGAAAAAAAAGAAAGCACTGTTAAAAAAAAAAAAAACACTGTCACGTAACATTAAAAAAAAAGTATCGGTAATCGCTATCGGCGAGTACTTGAAAAAAAGTATCGGTACTTGTACTCGGTTCTAAAAAAGTGGTATCGGGACAACCCTAATTGACACCCAAGACATATCATTTTTATCACGTCCCTGCTTTATAAAACAAAATAACCTTCAGTAGTAATCATGAAAAACATTTTTTGTGGTGTCCCCCTACAATAGTTAGTGTCGAAGGGACCCTCTTACATTGGTGGTTAGTGGAAAATTGTCCCCTTGTGTGGCTATGGGGGTTGGGGATCAAACCACTATTGCTCATAGAAACTCCTAGCAATCTCAGGGGAAACCCTAGGGTTCCACAAAACCTATACTGCACACTGCAATTAAATGACTTTTTACTTTCAAACATACTTTGAAAAAAAGGCTGGAATGCAATAAACAAATTGATCATGTTAAGCAACACATATGCATTTTTTTCACAAGAATTTGTTATATCTATGCCAACTGTGAATTACATACATAGCAGGAATCCGGGATCAGGGGCTTTGGCAAAATCAGGCAGGTAAAGCCACTTGATGAGGTTGGATCTGGGCTTCACTGGCAATACGCGCCATGGATAATCTGTGCGAGAAAAGTAGCCGATGTTTTTTAGAGTAAGCAATAACATCACAACAAGCAGTATGACCTACCTCCCCCACTCCCAATCACAGATGATATTGAATACATTTCCACAATTGTTGGACACTAAGGTGTAAAGAAATCCGTAAGTGTCACCTCTCCAGCGAGAACACATTTAGTGCCTGTAGTCGTTCCTCATAAACTGAGTCATACAAGAGGATGACTGGTTCTCCTAGGTTAAAGAAGAAAAGGGGCCGTGCCACATCCAGAAGGCTTATTCAGAAAAAGAGGGTTCCCCTAATTTGGATTTTTCCGGCACTTGCATAATATAAATATTATGCAAGTGCCGGAAAAATCCAAATTAGGGGAACCCTCTTTTTCTGAATATTCCTCATAAACTGAGGACCTCAATTACGAGGAACGACTACAGGCACTAAATGTATTCTCGCTGGAGAAGAGACGCTAGAGAGGGGACATGATAGCGATTTGCAAATACCTCAATGGTGATTCCAACGTAGGAAAAAAACGATTCAGTCTCAGGGAGCATAAGAGGACACAGGGCCACACAATAAGATTGGAGGAGAAGAGCAGGGGTTTTTTCACTGTCGGGGCGATAAGGATGTGGAGCTCTCTTCCACAATTAGTGGCAGCAGAGGGGAGTATTGATATTTTAAAAGACTCTTGGACATGCATCTTAAAGAACACAACATATAGGGATATGGGAAATAACTACCGACACGCGTACACCTACACAGGTTGAACTAGATGGACTATTGTCTTTATTTAACCTTACCTACTAGGTAACTATGAACCTTTATGAAAAGTGGGAAAACTGAATAGATCCAGCTAGCATGACCATATAACACAAAACATTCTAGCTGAAGTTTCTGTAACGTGATATTCTAGTAATGAAAGGCCATGAGGACAAAAGCTACACCGGTAGCGCCCTTTTCTTTTCATCTTATTTGCACTTTTTTTTATCCAAGAAAAAACTTTATTGGTTACATACTGTTTAAAAGAACATAGCCAACCACATACATTTACATTATACAAAGATAAACCAGATTCATGTCAACAGTTACTGTATTATGTATACATCAGGAAGCAAGCAACACAAACACCATGCAAAGTACATAAAGAAAATACATGCCCAAGTCAGTACTATGTCTGTATTAAGTTCAAACCATATAACCAACCCACATTCAGGCCCAGAAACCTATCCATAGTCAGATCCGATGGGGCTAGCCCAGGCACACCCAACCATGGATCCCAAAGCCTCTCATACCTTATTTGCACTTTAGTGGCTCACTAAATAAGGAGTAGCAACCAATACTACATTATTATTCACTAATATTTCCGGCACAGTGTTGGCGCCCCCATTTCTTTTTCTATTATAACAAATATACCACTTATGTAAGAACATTATTCTGTGACATATGCAAAATACCTCAAGAAAGTATTACTAGAGAGGAGGATTTATACGGCACTGTGATATTTAATATAAGAGATAAAAAAGGATATTGCATTGGCAAAGAAATAATTGGCAATACAGTTGAACCCTACTTATACTTTTTAGCCCTATACCTCCAATATTATCCTAGGAATACGTAAATAGTATGAAAACATAGAATTTATATTCATGCACTGTGCATTCTACTAGAACTGAATAGAAATAAAGTTGACTAAAACTCTTGGAAATAGTCTTTCTGCTGTTATTACTTAAAATTGGCATCAACTTGAACAGAACTTTGTTATTATGATTTGCAGACATAAGCGGTTAAAAAGGACAAATGTAAGTATGGTTACCTGTGCAGAATGCTGGAGGGATGCCAATACAAAGAAGGTATTGGACAGTCATTATGCTAGCAATAAAACAGCAGTATCTTGGCCAGACCTCCGCAATGGTTTTTCGACGACGCAGGTACAGTAAGTAGAGTAGCCAGCCAGCGTGCAGAGCAGCATAAAAATCCATCCGTTGTCCAATCACGTTTACCGAGATCACAAAACAAACCTGAAAAATTGAGACTGCTTCACCTAGTGTGTTCTATGCTTATCTGCATGTTTTAAAATCACATTAAAGTGGATCCATGCACCATTTGAAGATATTTTAAAAGTCTTGCTAAGATAAAACACTGCAATTTCCTTTATAGCCAAACCTGTGTCACTCTCCGATTTAGTTTTACATACTAAATGCCAACTCATGGCTAAGCTCCACCAACTTCCATCCCACTGTACAATGAGGGCGCCCTTACTTGCCACTGGGGCATGTCTTCATAAGCATTAGAGAATGCCAGTCAGGGCTTGCCTACGAAGTCAGGACCTTATAGCAAAGTGTAACAAAAATCAAATAAATTAGAGAGGGGCACAGAAGAGCCCCCCTTTTGTGGGCCAAGTAAGTAAATCTAAATCGGACAAGGTAAGTACAGCTAAATACAGTAGATTTATAAATTTTTCATAAGTAAGAATGCAGTTAACGTAGTAAAGACTGATCATTCAGATTCCTGCATGAGCCCAGTTGTGATTGATTTTGCTAAAGCGCTATTTAAATTTAAAACACAAAACAAAAATTAAAAACACCAAATCAAACTGTATATTTTCAAGAAGTACAATTTTTTTTCTGGAAATACAAATTATTAGGGGGGATTAACTAAAAGTGATGAACACAGAATCTTGTACAGTTGTGCATAGTAAATCGGCTTCTATTTTTTTTTTGTCAAATCATAAAGTGGTTCTAAAGGCTGAAGGCTTGTTACCTTAATGCATTCTCTGCATTAAGGTAAAAAACAGACTTTGTCCAGCTCTCCACCCAGCCTTCACTTATACTTAACTGAGCTTGATCTTGATCCAGCAATGTGCATAAAAGCACATTGGCTCCCACTGCTGTCAATCACAGCCAGGGGGGTGGGGGGCGAGGCCGAGCTGTGCTCTGTGCATCTATGGACATACAGAACCATCTCTGGAGGGAGCACGCATGAGTGCCCCCATAGCAAGCAGCTTGCTTTGGGGGCACTCAGCGAGGTGGGTGGGGGGCGTTTGGAGCCAAGTGCGCTGAAGAGGGATGTGAGAAGAAGCACAGGGGAGGCAAGTTTAACATTTATAAATCATTAAAAAAAAAAAAAACAGGCCTTAAAGTGGAAGAAAGATCAACAAATCTTTCCCTGAAAACATTAGCTCCCCCCATCCTCCTACCTATCCTGCATAACCCGTGTAAAAAAGATCTGTGTGCATACCTCTCTTTATTCTACTTCCAGTTACGTAATCCTGCAGCTCTGGCTCCCCTGTGTCAGTAAGCGGCTGCTGCAGGGTAGAGGAGGGGTCTTTTTATACAGGGTAAGCAGGATACATAGGAGGAGGGAGCATTTTCAAGAACAGTTGGTGTTAGCCTTTTCTTCCACTTTAACAAGGAAAGGAGCACTACTCTCATAATGCCATAGCTTATTTCTATTCTACTGTAAGATATGCAGCCATAATGTAATAAAGGCTTTAGTATAAATTTGACATTTTTCATAGTATCAGGCACTCCACTGCCTATTGGCTCCTCCCCCTATTTCAAGGAGACAAACATGGTTGTATTTTGTGGTTCTCTGACAAACCTCAATAATCCTATTTGGTATGCAGTTTTTCTTTAACGATGTATTGCATACTATTCTGAACACTAACAAGTGATCTAAATAGGTTTAGAATTTCATAAGCAAGTATATTTAGACCCAGCATCTCACCTCCAGTCCAAACTTGTAAAAAAAGTAATTGATAAAGTACTTTGAGCAGTTAACAAGTCCATCATCAAGATTCTTCCGTGTGATGTTGTCAAAGATGCTTCCAGTAATGGGGGTTGTGAGCTTGTTGTGTACCCGGTAATAAAGTTGGTGGCGGTACACGGTTGCTTCAATAGCCATCAGAGCAAGAATAAGGAGATGGTTCTACAAGAGGAAATGATCAATAACAAATGTCTCTCATTGTATTGGAAATATTAATTTAAAAAGGAGCTGAACCCTGAAGGTTGCATCACACAAAAAGGCAGGCAGAGGGCAAAGGACTAGTATTGCCTTTGTACTCCCTGCAGCTGATCCCTTTCACAATTAGGGATTCACTGTTGACTTGTTCTGCAATGAGTCTGTATAAAAGGTGGCCACCCTGATAGAGGTATGTTAGAGTCTCCAGCAAGGAGAACAAGCAATACAGTGGTGATAACCCACTCAAAATCTCCTGAGACTAGAAGGCAGAGGCAGCAGTGCCCTAGATCTCACATTGCCATTTAACAGCTATGAGACTGTAGGCACCCTCACATACCAGGAATTTTTTTAAGAGGAATTCAAGACAAAGAGTGCGTATTGCTTAGGTACAATTAACAATTCTAGATCTTCCTTAAAAACATAGCAAATATTTACTTAAATTCTGTTTCACACTATGTACACCTGTCTCCTCTATTTAGGGTAGTAAACCTCACAGCTTGAATATAAGTTTACTAAAAAAAAAAAAGGAAATCATAGTGCTTTATCCACCCAGAGTGTCAGTTTTTTAGTAAAAATGGAGGGATGTGTGATCCAGAAAACTTTGAGGTGATATGAATACATAGAATATGAAAAGGCTGCATATGTGTGATACACATCTGGCCTCATTTATGAAACGGAGTAAAAAACTGGCGTCCTCAAAACAAATCACAGACTTCTGTTTATTTCTCCTCTAAGGCTCCATTCACACTAGCGCGTTTTTTGATGCATTTTGCATTTTGCAGAAATGCATGGGAATTTTTTAACATGGGTTCCTATGGAACATGTTCACATCAATGCTTTTTTGTATCTCTGCGTTTTTGGAAAGGGTCGGGGACTTTTTTTCATGCAAAAAGCAGCGTTTTGCATGTAATGGATTTCAATGGACAAGCATCAAAAACGCAAGTGCACCGTTTTTGCAGCGTTTTTGCAGCGTTTTTGGTGCGTTTTTGCCGTTTTTTTTTTTTGTTTTTTTTTAATTTTTTTTTTTTTGTAATTTTTTTTTAAGACTGTAAAAAAAAATGAAAAAAAAAAAAAAAAAAAAAACGCAAAACGCAAATCGCGGCAAAAACGCGGCAAAAACGCGGCAAAAACGCTACAAAAACGCTGCTCAAAAACGTGCCAAGCATGAAAAAAAAACCTCCAAAAACGCTCAAAAGCAACATGCATAGGTGTGAATCGAGCCTTAAAGAAGAAATCAAACTGCTTTCTTAAGACTAAACAGACTGCTTCAGACAAGGATTTTCTTTAGATACTTAAATCAGAACATCCACATGTGTAAGGCCTTGTTCACTTGGGCGTACTACAACGTACACCTGTGTGAGGACCATGTTTGCCCTTGTGTTAAATTAGGAGGAGCGACTTTGTCCTTGCAGCTGCTGTATCCCAATTGACATGGAAGGGACTGTATGCAGGGGGATGCATGGAACACCTGTGCATCCCCATGAGGGCAAAACACAGCCCTCGCATGGGTGTAGGCTATGTTTGAATAAAGCCTAAGCGGTTGATGGACCCACAAGACTGACTGAGATTCGAACCAGGGGAAGTGAACATGAGGTATCCAAGCGTTAAATCATGTGTGTTGAGAAGCTTCCCATTCACTTTGCTCACTGGAAGAGGAAAACTATACAGGTTACAACTCAGTTTGGAGGATAACTAGACACAATGGGGTTTATTTACTAAAGGTATTTAGGCGATTCTCTGTGCAAGGGAATTGTTGCTTAGCTTGGTCAATAGGATATAAATTCACAGAATACCCAATAACATGCAAGGGAAATCAAACACAACAGTATTCTTGGTTGCACGTGATTGGTTATTGGAAGTCAACTTCACCTCATTCACTAAACTAACATAAAAATTGCCTTGCCAAATGAATAACCTATTTGCCTTTAGTAAGTGAACCCCAATGCATTGATATGATCACCCTGCACCAAGGATAACATTACTTCAACTTCTCTAAATCCAGAGTTTGCTCCCTGTGTATACTGTATATATATATATATATATATAAAAAAAGGGCAGATAACCTAAATCTTACCTGGAGACAGGGCAAAACACTGTCTGCACATTTACGCAGACCTCCACACCACAAAGCAGGGTCCACAGGTGCCACATATAACACAGATTTCTGTAAAAGCTCATCCGAAATTGGACTGTGGAGACTTCCATTGTGGTATAAGCCCTAAGAAGGAACAACAATCACACTATGCATTGAAATTGATAATATAAACAAACAACAAATAATTTAGATGTATAGCTGCTGTAAGGTGCTATCAGAGCTTGAATTTGAAGCTGGTGGGACTAAATTACCCATTAGCCATGTCTACTTTGTTGGAAACAGAACTGTGAAATAGAATAAAGAAAGTTTTCTAAAGAGCCCAGAATATATATAATCAGAGAGGTTAAGCCCAACAGCACCTGATAATAACTATGTAAGCTTGAGCACTACTGGAAATTAAAGGAAAAGAAAACCCTCCACTGATCTTTGAGAGCCTACAAATAAAGTTCAATGAGGCATTTATGAATTATTTCCGGGGAGCCCCTTCTAAATTAGTTGGGGATAAGCATGACCCAGTGCTTGATTACGCCCCACAACCAATCACCCCTATAAAATCACTACTGAGCTTCCACTCAATCAATGGCAACAGTATTGTGTCTGCTGACCTTGGTGCAGTTGGAGGAATACTCAAGTGGTTTAATAAATTTCAATTGATACATCATTTTGCAGATGACCATGACACAGGACCATACGGTAGAGATGTTGGATGCATATGGACGGAGGTGTGAATATGGAAGCGCAAATACCCAGGGCATGTAGAAAAGACAATTCATCAGAGACACCTGAAAATACAACACAGCAAGGTTTGTACTTTGTCATATATGTTTATAAAAACTTACCACTTAAAAGGGTTCTTCAGCATCTTTTAGGACAGAGGAATACCGCCCTGAACCATAAGCTTTTATTAGGGCCAATTAAGAGCTTGGAGATAGGTGAGTGCCTCTAAGTCCTCAGGACTCCTCTAAACTCTTTTCAAACAGACTCACAGATGATAATCATGTTCCAAAATGAGGTAATTGGAATAAATTCCCCACCCTCTCAATGGGGGCATCTTACTTCTAACTGAAAATGGAAACTTCAACTTTACTGATAACACACACACATATACAATATATATATATATATATATATATATATATATATATATATATACACACACACACACACACACACACACACACACACACACACACAGGTGCATCTTAAAAAAATTGAAAATCATCAAAAAGTTAATTTCAGTAATTCAATTAAAAAAGTGAAACTTATATATGGATTCATTACACACAGAGTGGTATATTTCAAGCATTTCTCTCTTTTAATATTGATGATTATGGCTTACATCTAGTGAAAATCCAAAATTCAGTATCTCAGAAAATTAGAATATTGTAGACTTATGGTTTTGCACTCTAATCAGCTAATTAACTCAAAACACCTGTAAAGGTTTCCTGAGCCTTTAAATGGTCTCTCAGTCTGGTTCAGGTTACACGGTCATAGGGAAGACTGCTGTCTTGACAGTTGTCCAGAAGACAGTCACTGACACCCTCCACAAGTAGGGTAAGTCACAAAAAGGACATTGCGAAAGAAGCTGGCTGTTCAGAGTGCTGTATCCAAGCATATTAATGGAGAGTTGAGTGGAAGGAAAAAGTGTGGTAGAAAAAGATGCACAGGCAACAGGGATAACCGCAGCCTTGAGAGGATTGTGAAGCAAAGGCCATTCAAGAATTTGGGGGAAATTCACAAGGAGTGGACTACGGCTGGTGTCAGTGCTTCAAGAGCCACCATATACAGACGTATCCAGGACATGGGCTACAACTGTCGCATTCCTTTTGTCAAGCCACTCCTGAACCAGAGACAATGTCAGAAGCGTCATACCTGGGCTAAGGAGAAAAAGGACTGGACTGTTGCTCAGTGGTCCAAAGTCCTCTTTTTGGATGAAAGTAAACTAAAGTCAGCACAGCTCTCTACCGGGAAATTCTAGAGCACTTCATGCTTCCCTCTGCTGACCAGCTTTATGGAGATGCAGATTTAATTTTCCAGCAGGACTTGGCACCTGCCCACACTGCCAAAAGTAGCAATACCTGGTTTAATAATCATAATGTGCTTGATTGGCCAGCAAACTCGCCTGACCTAAACCCTATAGAGAATCTGTGAGGTATTGTCATGAGGAAGGTGAGAGACACCAGACCCAACAATGCAGACGAGCTGAAGGCCACTATCAAAGCAACCCGGGCTTCCATAACACTTCTGCAGTACCACAGGCTGATCGCCTCCATGCCATGCCGCAGTAATTTATGCAAAAGGAGCCCTAAATCAAGTATTGAGTGCATACTATACTGTACATGGACATCAGTGGCCACTGGTGGTATATATATATATATATATATATATATATATATATATATATATATATATATATATATATTTTAAGCCTATTAGAATCCCTAGCTCTAATCACGTGCTAAAAAAACAGAAAACATTGGAATCCATGCGTCCGGCACCCTTTATGTAGATTAAGGGGCCGGATGCATTAGATTAGGGGGGCGGAGCCCTTGCGTGCTGCATTACGGGCTGCCACTGATGGACATACTTTTCAGTAAGCCAACATTTCTGTGTTAAAAATCTTTTTTTTTTATTGGTCTTATGTAAAATAAAGTTTGGGTTTTCACGAGCTGTAAGCCATAATCGTCAAAATTAAAAGAAATAAATGCTTGCAAATTATCACTCTGTGTGTAATGAATCTATAAAATGTATATGAGTTTTACTTTTTCAATTGAATTACTGAAATAAATTAACTTTTTGATAATATTCTATTTTTTTTTTTTTTGATGCACCTGTATATGTGATTCTATCAAGGACAGCAGTAAAAATATTAAAGTGCACCTGTGCCCAGAATATGGACATTAAGTTATTACATAGAGTATTCTTAAAGAGGAGCTCCAGTCTGGGCAACAAAAATTACTGTAGCTGCTGAATTTTAGCATAAGGACATTTACCTGTCCGGGGATCCAGCGATGTTGGTACCCCAAGCCGATTCTTCAATCGGCTTCAGGTGCATGCACCGACAGCTTCACTAAGGAAAACAGGCAGCAAAGCCTTCAAGCGTCACAGCTGGGATTTTACTACGCATGCGCAAGTCACACCGATTTCTGAATGGTCCGTCGCGTTCTGGGACCTGTTTGTGTCCCAGAAGGCAGTAGGGGAAGGAGGAGGGGCCACAAATACTCAGATTGCCCAAAAGTAGGAGTGGGTACCTGTAAAAACCAGGTACTCGCTCCACCCTACCCCACAAAAAGTGCCAAATGTGGTAGTGGGGGGGGGGGGGGTTAGTGACCAAGCGAAGCTTCCCCTTTTGGGTGGAGCTACGCTTTAACAAGCCGTAAAAGAGCTTTAAAACAAGCCATCCCTGATCTCTCTAGCTGCTTGTAATGTAAGATCCTCAAAGATCACAAAAAAAAAAACACTTTTAAGTACAGTTTCAGTTGGTTTTACCAGCTTAGGCCCCTTGTACATGGGTGGTCAGATCAGAGCCGTCTGTTAGTTTTTCAGGAGGATCTGAATGGAAGCTCTGTGTTAGTCTATGGGCAGACAGATGTATATGGACATGCGTTTGAGTCCTTCTAGGTCCGATTTTTTTTTTTTAAAAAAAAGGTATGCATCATTTTCCATTCTGCCTACCCATAGACATAACACGGGTCCATTAAGCTCAAAGAGGATGAAACTGAACAGACACAGATGTCACAAGGGTAACATCTATGCCATCCGGAATCAGATCTGTTCACAGATTCCCCTGCTGGTCAAAACAGATAGAACCAGTGTTGAAAGGCCAGAAACACCTGCTGTTTGTTTACATTAGAGGGCTGACAGGCTGCCAAGATCAGCTCTCCACAGAGAGAAGTCTTTTGTGAACTTGGAAGACAAATTAACCCTAAATGCCTATAACTACCAAGGTTAATGGGGGCTTGTTTTAACATGCTTTTACTGCTTGTTCAGAATGTCTAAATACTTTAGTGTGCACAGTCTGGGCACAGGTTCACTTAAAGGTGGTGTCTATGATGCTTTTGGATATTCTTTGATACCTCTTGGAGTGTGATCCAGATGATAATGGTGGACACAATCTTGATAATGTGTAGTTCTAGCAACCTCCACATGAGTACTTGCACAGCATGGATGAAATTTAGCAGAGTTAGGAGCATGGACATCAACTTGTCAATCACAAGAATCCAGGGGTTTGTCTCTGTTAAAAAGTGGCATTGGTTACACTTCACCATACAATGTACTATTAATAAAGTTCCTGGATTTTCAAAAGCATCTTTACTTTACATCTTTACACCTCTTTACTTAGAAAACACGTGTGTATTAATGTATAATTAAAGGCAACACTTTTTTTTTCAATTTGGATATAGTAAGGGAGGGTTATAACCCCTGCCAAGTTATTTCTTTGCAATCTGTGACCGATTAGGGACATTTACCTTCACTTCCTGTCTCATAGCCAAAACAGGAAGTGAGAGAAAATCCCTCCAAAGTGGGGGGATTCCTGGTTGTCACAGGGTCACCAGAACTAGTGTCCTATTCATTTTTATGATTTAAATTAATGACATGATGTGGATGTGAAAAAGTAGGAACATCTCAACATTTACCACCATTTCAAATCCACAAAATTAGAATCTCCGTGTTCCAAATTAGGTGTCAAGGATGAGAACCTCCTTAGGGGAGTATGCAAGTGGAACCTGTCTTATTTAAACCTCAGACACTTTTGCTTTTCACTTGTATGGTATCACTAAACTAAGATCAAGCTTTCTAAGCCTCTCAGAAAGAAAAGTTGTGGATGCATTTGAGTCTGATGACGTGTACACAAGGGCAGACTTTTCGGCATCAAATGTCCGACAGTCTTGCCGACGGACCTTCGAACGAACGGACTTGCCTACACATGATCACACCAAAGTCCGACGGATTTGTACGTGATGACGTACGACCAGACTAAAAAAAGAAAGTTCATAGCCAGTAGCCAATACCTGCCCTAGAGTCGGTTTTCGTCCATCGGACTAGCATACAGACGAGCGGATTTTTCGACCGGACTCAAGTCCGTTGGAAAGATTTGGAACATGTTCCAAATCTAAAGTCCGTCTGATTTTCAATCGAAAAAGTCCGCTGCAGGTCCGATGAAGCCCACACACGGTCGGATTGTCCGCCGGACTCGTCCCGTCAGACCAGTCCGGTCAAAAAGTCCGCCCGTGTGTACACGGCATAACAGGATATAAAAAAAGATCACCAAATAATTTCAATCCAGTCATTCCAGTGTATGAAAATTAATCTACATGTAACACCATAGTCTTTCTAAAACATATAGCCTATTTAAGTCTTTCATTGCTTGTAACTACAAGAAATACTAAGATCCGATACGTAAATTCAACTAATGCTACCATTTAATGTAATCAATATTTTGTTAATTGTACCAATGTTTATATTTTCAAAATCAATAAACAAATTTGACAAGAAAATTAATCTACATGTGGTGTACATTTCAAACAACTGCTATCTAGGTCTGGCTAATTGAGCAAATTTACCACAAGAGCTGACCGTATAAGGCCAAAAGAAGTGTCCAAGAACCCCAAATTTCATTGTGGGGTGTTCAGGTAACTCTTGCTAAAGTTGGAGTCAAAGTCATGCATCCACACTCAGAAAGAGACCCCACCAACCCAACCTTCATGAGAGGCATGTTAAGAAAAAGCCTTTACAAAAAAAAAATTAGAGCAAGATAAGGGTTTATAGATGGTTCCAATATCGACCAGTTCAGCAAGGATCGGCCAAGATTTGATCCATGTATAGGCAGGCTGATTGTACCCAAATCAATCCAATCGATCCACTTGGGTACAACCAATATGTCAGATTTCTAGCATGCAATTGCCAGCAGCTATAGCTGCTAGCAATAATCACTGTGTTCTCCCGGCAGGGATGGCTCCCCCTGCCAGGAGAAAGGAATAGCTACACAGGAAAGATTCCCTCATCAACACTGACTGAAGGGGGAATCGAGCGATTTTCTTTCCTGCAGCCCATGGTTGCAGGAAAGAAAATCACATCATTTATGGCTTTCCTTCAGAGTTGTATGATCACAGTAACAGTAGGCATATTTCACATATATCACCTTTATCTGTAGACATTGTTTGAATAAAGGTCTAATTTTTGTCTGTGATATCAGATATGTTGCAAAAGTCAACAATTTCCACGGGTGAACAATATATACAGTTGTGCTGAAAAGTATGCATACCCTGGCAGAAATTGTGAAATTTTGGCATTTATATTGAAAATATGACTAATCGTGCCAAAAAACTGTCTTTTATTCAAGCATAGTGATCACATGAAGCTATTTATTATCACATAGTTTTTTGGCTTCTTTTAAAATCACAATGATAACATAAATCACCCAAATGGCCCTGATAAAAAGTTTACTTACCCTGGAATGTTTGTCCTTGGTACAGACACAGAAGGTGGCACACACAGGTTAAAATGGCTATTAAAAGGTTAATTTCCCACATGTGTGGCTTTTTAAATCGCAATTAGTGTCTGTGTATAAATAGTCAATGAGTTTGTTAGCTCTCACATGGATGCACTAAGCAGGCTAGATACTAATCCATGAGGAGCAGAAAAGAATAGTCAAAAGACCTGCGTAACAAGGTAATAAAACCTTAACTAAAGATGGAGAAGGATAAAAAAAGATATCCAAAGCCTTGAATATGCCAATCAGAACTGTTCAATCATTTAATAAGAAGTGGAAAATTTGGGGATCTCTTGTTTTTTTGGCATGATTAGTCATATTTTCCATATAAATGCCAAAATTTCACAATTTCTGCCAGGGTATGCAAACTTTTCAGCACAACTGTATATATTGTTCACCCGTGGAAATTGTTGTAAATCTGTAAAAACACTACAGATTCAAAGTGAAAGAGTTCACAGTCACCTGTATTTACAGGCTCTTACAATATAACATACACAGGACAATCTGTTAATCACCTGCAGATTGTGTGCCTTCTGTGGTCGTCTCTGCGTCTACCACAATTTCATCAATCTTCTCCAGCGTGCTTTGACTGGCGCTGTTCTGCTTCTCAGTTTCCAGCCTGTACAGCATGCAGGCCCAGTTATCATAAATGAAAGGGTCAGCCCACCCAAAAGAAAAATGAATGAAAAAACAATCAACGTTAAATTGGATCGTTCCCACTCTTACATGCCAAAGTTTACTATATACTGTATCCAGCACTCCCTGTTGGGTTTTTAATTTACAGGGCTGTAACTAACGATTATTTTCATAATCGATTTGTTGGCCGTTTGTCGTTGATTAACCGGATAAAAACCTCAAAAAAGTGTGGTGCATAATTTAGTTAATATGTAAAGTTTAAAAAAAAAAAGAAAAAAAAGCCGATCTATACTTGAATAGCTATATGTAGTGGTAAATATAAATAACCAGCTATATGGTTAGGTACCAAAATATCTAATCCACTCTGAGACACACATACTATTATGCCCTGTACACACGGTCGGACTTTGTTCGGACATTCCGACAACAAAATCCTAGGATTTTTTCCGACGGATGTTGGCTCAAACTTGTCTTGCACACACACGGTCACACAAAGTTGTCGGAAAATCCGATCGTTCTGAACGCGGTGACGTAAAAAAACACGGTTTTGCAGGACTGTAATAGAATATTATGCATGACAGACTCCCTTGTCATAGGCCGGTAGCTTGATTATAGGGTGCCTGTTGTCCCTAAGGCATTTAGTAGCAGCACAATGCTTTTTGTATCACCTGTGATGATGGGGTTATATATTAGCCCTTAATAGCACAAAAACAGCAGACAATCACTACTATATGAAGGTTGGGGGGGGGGGGGGGGGGGGCGGAGGAATAATGTAGTACTAAAGGCTGAGACTTTTTTTGCATGGATATAATGATTTTAAATATAATGCACTCTACTGGTAAACGTTTACTTTAAAGTGTAATTCTAATGCCTTATATCGGGGGTCGGCAACCCGTCGATTGCGGTTCATCTGTCGACCAGGCAGGGGCTAGGTAGACTGCGAACAGGTTCCTGCACCGCCAACCCCCGCCTTCTATGTGCTGGTCCTTTCTCCCTCCTGCGTGCCTCCACTGTGCCTTCTGTGTCCTGCTCCTTCTCTCCCTTCTGCCGCAAGCCTCCTCTGCCTGCCGCTGTGATCAGTGGAGACCGGGAGGAAGTGCAGCTCAGGACGGAGGGCGGGAGGAGGAGCTGGCCATACAAACTTTTTATGCTTAACCGCAGGTGTTTGGTTACTAGGACAAAGGGTGGTCCTAAGCAATCAATCACCTGCTTGCTAATATGAAAAGTCACTCTGCCAGCTCTGCCCCTCTGTCCAGAACTATAATGCCTCCCGGTCTCCGCTGTGGAAACAGGGGACTATGCTATGTGAGGCAGAGATTACTGCTATAGGGGAAAGGGAGTGGGGCAGAAGACACCACTGTGTGTGTGTGTGTGTGTGTGTGTGTGTGTGTGTGTATGTATGTATGTGGGGGGATGTGATGTGAAGGGGGCAGAGGTCACTGTTATGGCAGGGTCACCTCCATAACAGTGTCCTCTACCACCCTTCACATCACCCTCCACTCCCCCCCCCCCCCAAACCCTGCATTCTGAGCCTAACATACTGCTGATCCCTGCATCCTGTGCCTAACATACTGCTGATCCCTGCATTCTGAGCCTAACATACTGCTGATCCGATCCCTGCATTCTGAGCCTAATATACTGCTGATCCCTGCATTCTGAGCCTAACATACTGCTGATCCCTGCATTCTGAGCCTAACATACTCCTGATCCCTGAATTCTGAGCGCAGCCCACCCTTGAGCCCTGCATTCTGAGCGCAACGCACTCCCGAACCCTGCATTCTGAGCACAACGCACTCTCCAACCCTGCATTCTGAGCACAACGCACTCTCCAACCCTGCATTCTGAGTGCAGCCCACTCCTGATCCTCGCATTCTGAGCACAACACACTCCTGTCTTTGCATTCTGAACGCAACGCACCTCCAATCCCTGCATTCTGATTGCAACGCACTTCCGATCTTGTACTACTTATTTTTGTCAAAAAAAAAAAATATCAAAGAAGGAAAAAAAAAAAAAAGGAAGATGGGGGTTGGTCTTACTGTCTTTTTATTTTTTTTTGGGGGGGGGGGAGAAACTATGCCCAGTGATCTTTGACTTCATCAGTGTTGTTCTAATAGATCTTCATCCCTCGAAGGTTGCCTACCCCTGCCTTATATCATCTCCAGTCTATTGGCTCCAGCTTCTCTGGGTTCAGATGCTGATATTTCCTGCACTTAAAGCGATTGTAGAAGGTTGGATTTTTTTTACTTCCTTCTGTCTGACCGGTGTACTGAGCTGTATGTGTGCTGCACTGTGTATAATGGCATGCATTAACACTGTACTGAGCTGTATGTGTACTACACTGTGTATACCGACATGTGTGAACAGTGTACTGAGCTGTATGAGTGCTGCACTGTGTATACTGACATGTATGAATGGTGTACCGAGCTGTATGTGAGCTGCACTGTATTTCTTGATATTTAAACAAATAATTAATTCTGTGTGCAGGCCAACTAATTGTCTGACCCCTAATTGATAATAAGTTGAAAACTATTTTTTATAAATCGATTATAATCAATTTGTTGTTTTAGCCCCATACATTTCTTACACCTTATAAAGAAAACTAAGCAGGAGGAATGACATTCCATAATGGGGGAAGAGGGCTATAAGACAAAAGCTTGTGGCTAAATACTGCTGTTTTATTCCATGAGTAGTAACTGTTATTCCTTAAAAATTGTGTTAAATTTGTGTTCAATTTAAGTAAAGATCCCAGAGGGCCAATCTATAAGTAATGAAGGTCACTCTGGGCACAAACGTGGCGCTAACATGGCGATAACCAAAGTTATCTATTAAAATAAGATTTTTACCATAAAATCTTTTTCTTCAAGTCCATTGAGGGACAAAAGAAACAGTTGAGTTATATGGCTGCCTACACACTGGCAAAAAGAAAAAAAGTTGTAAGCCAGTCCCTGTATATCTTTTTCCCTATCTAGCATGCCTCATTCTTTGAGCAAGCAATATCTAGGGCCAAAAAAAATGCAGATGAGCAGGACCTGTGTCCTTTAACGTACTTCAGAAAAAAAGATTTTACAGTAATTACAAGAGTCTTATTTTCTCTATCGTCCAGGAACACAGGAGTTCGGAAACAGGACATCCAAAAGCTGTCCAACTGAGGGTTGGGCAATAGCCATTGACAGGCCCAAACGAATTTGGGAACCATCTGCATTTCAGAAGTATGGACAAGGGATCAATCTGCTGCTCCTGATCAGTACAGCAAACCATCGCTTAGGGGAAGCTTCTACCTGAAGGAACCATGGGCTCCACTAGCGAAAGGCTAACGACCAAACACCATCAACCTACAATCCACCAAAAACAGGTGGAAAAAACACACTACCTGAACTAGAGGAAACCAGACCAAACAACAGGATGTGGTAAACAGGAAAAACTGACTGGACCAAGCCCTGGGACACAGATCCTTAGTGGGGAGTCTGTACAGACAAAACAAGTCCAACAGAAAAGACGAGCCAGTCAATAGCAGAAGACTCAGGCCTAGCATTTCTAACATTTGGAATTTAGGGAAAAGGAGAATCCGTGATAAAGAAGTTGCCTGATCAGACAACCGATCTTCTAAAGCAGTGATCTCCAAACCGCAGGCCAGGACCTATCCGGCCCTTGGGGCACTATTTCTCCCTCTGATATTAGGCACTATTCCACCCACTGATACCAACAATGAGGCAATTATTTCTGCACTGATACCAACAGTGGGGCACTATTCCTCCAACTGACACCAACGATGGGGCACTATTCCTTCCACTTACACCAACATTGGGGCACTATTCCTCCCACTGACACCAACAATGGGGTGCTAATATTTCATATAATACCAAAGATGGCACATTGTTTACTCCTTCTAATGCCGGGACTTTTTCTACTCCCACTGGCCACAGTCTGCCCCCCCCCGTATTATTGACGCAGCTGACGCCATAGCCAGAGTGCACTACGCATGTGAACGGACACCAGTCCACGTGAGACTTGAGTTTGGATGCTTACAAAAAGCTATCACAACTAAAGCACAAGCCTCTAGACATTTGCTCCACGTGTTCTAAAATGAGAGAGTCTACACCAACCAGGGATCCTCTCTAGGGGATTTTACCTATTCTTTCATGATTTCACATATTAATGTCACTGTCAAAACAGGATGGAGAGTCAATCCAGTTAATTCAAACTGGGATCTAAGAAGGGAATTTAACTGTGTCAGTGAAATCCCAGGAGGTAAAAATGCCATTGACACATTCAATGGAGAGACCACCAAGTTTTAAATTCCCCATCAAAAGGAAAAAGCTCTGACATACTCTCAGGAGAGGTCCAGGATCCCATAGGGTGTTCTTAGTCCTCATAGAGGAAAAATGTAAACAATAGGAGTAGCAGGAAGGTCTTAGAGGCTGTAGGAGCTCTAAAAGATCCAAGGCTGAGTCTCTACATGCAGGATCGATTGCACTGCGTCGATCAGGTTAGAGACAACCTCTTGTAAACCTGAGTCATTTTTAGGTGGCTTAAAACAGCCTCCATAGGATAGACTGTTTGGACTCTGAATAGGAATCAGTGATGGTAACAGAGCCCTTGAGCACAGATTACTTTAGTGGCCTAAAAAGGTCAGAAATAGAATCTGCTGTAGATTGCTCACAGAGGCTCTGAGCATGCTCTGGTGCTTACTGCTCCAGTAACTGGGCACAGACAGATAAAAACAAAGTCCAAAGGGGACAGAGAGAACATGGAGCAGGTCTCTGCCCTACCTGATGTAGTTGAAGAATGCTCAGATGATGATGACTGCGTAAGAACAGAAGTCCCAGGTTCTAGATTACAGACACCTGTTCGGGAAATACCGGATAAACACCCCCAGAACCACTAGGGAAGTATGAGCTGAGGTCATCTGCAGCAGTCAGACTGTCCTCGATGTGTCAATGAGAAGACAATTTGCACTGCACAGCGGAAAGAAATTACGCCCAATGTAAGGCAAGGCCTTGAGCACTCACCAATGCAGGCAACTGGTGATGATGTGAGTTTCAGGCCCAAGGTAACAGTAATTTTAGGTGAGCAGTATATTGGGACTATAGAGCATATTATTTACTTACTAGAACACTATAATAAAAAAAATAAAAAAAAGCTAAGGCATACTGGGTAGATGATGGGTTACATGGGACTGGCTTACAACTTTTTATGTTTACCAGTGTTCTAAACTCCTGTATAAAAGTGTGGATGCAGGGCGGGGAATGCCTCAGCTGCAAATGATTTGGAAATTACAGGTGACAGCTTCCTGATGGGTTCTTTCATGCAATTCCTAAAGTACATCTGAATGCACCCAAGCTCATCCCTAGTGAACATCAGTGTGGAAAGTGTAGTAACCCAGAGCAATCAATAACCAATAATGATACTGAATAAAAGCTGTAGTTTTTGATTTATAGCTATAGGTTAGTCCACATAAATAATATCTTATAATATGTCGCTTTAAAAGGTTAATTTTAACCAAAACTGAAATCTCAGTTATGCATTACACCCAATTGCCAAGGCTAATACAAAGCAAAATGACAGTGTTGTGATTCTTGGTAGTGCAGCAGAATTAAATAATTTATATTGAAATATCACACGGGAGTCTCCAAGAGACAAGTAGCCATTAATTCCCCGCCCAAATCTGAAATATCAGTTTTTAGTGATGGCAGCCTTTAGTCACATATAATCACTCATAGCATAGAACTACAGTATCCTCAGGAAAATAAGCACTCGGTTCAGTTGTTGCAAGTGTTTCAAGAAGCCAGAATCCCTCTGTTCCTTACGTCTTCTGTAGATTGCCAAGGTTTTCCTTTAACCTGAAAAGGGACAGAGAACTGAAAATTTTTATTTTGAACTCTTTAACTTTTTCAAATATGGTCAGGGACAGTTGTTTTACATAGTAGGTGAGGTTGAAAAAAGACATCCAAAAAGTCCATCAAGTCCAACCTATGTGTGTGATTATATGGCAGTATTACATTGTATATCCCTGTATGTTGCGGTGTTGCGGTTGTTCGGGTGCTTATCTAATAGTTTTTTGAAACTATCGATGCCCCCCCGCTGAGACCACCACCTGTGGAAGGGAATTCCACATCCTTGCCGCTCTTACAGTAAAGAACCTTCTACACAGTTTAAGGTTAAACATCTTTTCTTCTAATTTTAATGAGTGGTCACATGTCTTGTTAAATCCCCTTCCGCAAAAAAGTTTTTATCCCTATTGTGGGGTCACCAGTACGGTATTTGTAAATTGAAATCATATCCCCTCTCAAGCGTCTCTTCTCCAGAGAGAATAAGTTCATGCTCGCAACCTTTCCTTTTGGTCCTCCAGACCATTTATTAACTTTGTTGCCCTTCTTTGTACTCGCTCCATTTCCAGTACATCCCTCCTGAGGAATGGTGCCCAGAACTGGACAGCATACTCCAGGTGAGGCTGGACCAAAGTCTTGTAGAGTGGGAGAATTATCGCTTTATCTCTGGAGTTAATGCCTTTTTTAATGCATGCCAATATTCTGTTTGCTTTGTTAGCAGCAGCTTGGCATTGCATGCCATTGCTGAACCTGCTATTTACTAGGACCCCAGGTCCTTTTCCATCCTAGATTCCCCCAGAGGTTCTCCCCCTAGTGTATAGATTGCATTTGCCACCCAAATGCATTATTTTACATTTTTCTACATTAAACCTCATTTGCCATGTAGTTGCCCACCCCATTAATTTGTTCAGATCTTCTTGCAAGGTTTCCACATCCTGCGGAAGAAGTTATTGCCCTGCTTAGCTTAGTATCGTCCGCAAATACAGAGATTGAACTGTTTAAGCCATCCAGGACTTTTGTTCACTCTTTTAAATTTATTACCCAATGGGATGCACTGGCTAATGCCCTTATTTAATATGCTCTTAAAGCGAGCATAAAGTTTTAATTCTGTTCTTACTGTTAAATACTTTTTTAAATGGAGAATATTTTACATAGGTCTTCATAAAACATAAAAAGGCCAACTCTGAGCTAGTGAAGTAAATTCAGTTTAGGCTGCCCGCTGAGTTTCAAATCCCTCACCAAGAATAGTGGGCACTGAGGGTATTGGAAAGCTAAAGCATTCTCTTTTCTATGGATGAATAGGATTGAAAATTTACAATGCTACTAAGTGCTTGTTACCTCTTAAGAGTTAACACCTATGTTGCCCAATCCAATATGTTACATCCCTTGTTTTAACTGTGCCATGATTGGAGAACTTATATAGCACTGACTACTTTGGAGCCATAACGGATATCCTTTCTCCCCAGCCATACCCCAAATCCTACTCGCAGCCACAGCCCAAATCCCACAGCTCTGGGCCAAACTCCTACTCCACATCCTTAGCCCAAATCCTTAGGCCCAGATGAACTGAAAGTCTTCAACATCCATGGCCCAAATCCCTACTCCATGCCCATAGGCCAAATCCGTAGTCCATGGCCATGGTCCAATCCCTTCTCTAGAGCCATACCCAAATCTTTACTCCACAGCTGAAGCCAAAATTCCTACTCTAAAACCATAGCTTAAGCCTCCAAAGTAGTAACTGAAATCCTTATGTGGGCCAAATCCCTAGTCTACAGCCATAGCCTTAATCCCTAGTCCAAAGCATTAGCCCAAATACTTACTTCATCGCCATTGCCCAAATCGGTGATATTCTGTAAATTACAGTAGATTTAGAACCTGTTGACATAAAATTTAATTATCATGCACTGCTGTTTGGCTTAAATATACTGTATATAGCACAGTATAGAAGCCTAGCAGGCATTAACATAATTTTGTCAATGCAACAACCAATCACCATGCCAAAACCTTTCCAGAACTACAGGTAGCCAGTTCTTTACGGATTCCTGAGTTCCCGTGTAAATCTTATAGGTGATGGTTCTAATGCTACATCACTGAGTCAGTGCAAAAAGAAAAAATATATAAAACAAGTATGTTAATACTCACATAGTGGAAAGAATAAGTACCCGGTTCTCAATTTTCTTCTTACTGTTCACATAAGAAAACATAAAACATATAAACTTCTGCTAAAATTTAAGGTTGATGTTACTACTTAATAGATGAGGCATCCCCAGAGCACTCTCACTGTACTGACCTGTCATTAACACCTCCTTCGTTGATGGGGATGTTATTGAGATCTGTCAGCTTCAGGAAGTCCTCATTGAAGTAGTAGAGCTGGAGGATGCAGGCCAGGAGAAACGATGAGGGAAGCAGTATGCCAGCGAATAGCTCCACAGTGCTGTACTGCTCCAAACCAATATCCTTAAGGCTGCAGGTTCATAAAGATATAAGAGAAAAGAGCCAAAGTTAAACTTTGAGTGCAACCTCTGTTTCTTCACTGTATTTTTTTTTTTGGTCTGTCTACTCAAATGAAAGATGAAGGGCCTGTGTCAGAAGACCTTTTTTCATGCCAGAGTTCCCTTTTCCTATACAACCCAAAAAGCAACTTATGGGACTGTGTTGATAGGCTTTTGTTTACTTCAAAAGGGTTTTGAATTCTCATACAAATTCATGGGAATGCAAAACCTGCTTGAAGCAGGTCAAGTGCACCACTCAGTGGTGTAGTGGGTAGCACTCTCGCCTAGCAGTAAGAAGGGTCATTGGTTCGAATCCCGACCATGACACTACCTGCCTGGAGTTTGCATGTTCTCCCTGTGTCTGGTTTCCTCCCACACTCCAAAGACATGCTGGTAGGTTAATTGGATCCTGTCTAAATTGGCCCTAGTATGTATGAATGTGAGTTAGGGACCTTAGATTGTAAGCTCCTTGAGGGTGTAGGGACTGATGTGAATGTATAATGTATATGTAAAGCGCTGCGTAAATTGACGGCGCTATATAAGTACCTAAAATAATAAAATAATAAATAAAGAGACAGTTGCAGTTTAGGAGGAGGTCAACTGCGTCTCAAATGGATGTCAAATGCAAGTGAAATGTACCGGAAAGCAAGCTGTATTTTCCCATCGATGCAAGCCCAAAGATAGCAAGCTGATAAACCTGCTGTCTGCCTATCTGCTAAATCTACAGTATGTTGGCAAGATCTCAGCACTCTTAGACACTATCATGGTCATTATAAGGTGCCACATTCTCACATTTGGGTGTTTCACTGATATCAAAGAAAATAAAAATGTACTGTCTAAAAAGGTGAAATTCTAAAAGAAAAGGCTAAGCCAAGAGCTTTGGCTGGGAAATCTCACATCTTACATATCCAAGAGTTATCTAGATATAGTAGGTCACCCCCATCTGTACCAACATTATGCATATTGAAAATATCAATTTCAAGTGGATCTAAAAGTGCAAATAGTGTTAAATGGATAAGGGTTTTAAGAAAAAGAGTACACCAAGTAACACTTTTACCTACTTAAAGGATAAACTCACCTTTATTCACTTTTTTTTCTTAATTCCAGCCCCCTATGTACCAAAATAGCATTAATGTACTTATTTTGCAAAAAATATCAAAGCTTTCCATTAAATCTACGGACACTTACTTGACTTGTCCTCAGCCATGTTTTCCAAGCCTATCCATTAGTCATGTCTTACTTCCTGGTCAGACTAGAGGTCATGACACAGGAAGGAGTTGACCAGCTGACCTCATTAGCATACACCTTGCATCATCCACTCTCCTACCTACCCACCCATTCCCAGCTGCGCGTTTTTTTTTAAATGAAATGCAATCAATCACTAAATACACCATATACAATCAGATTGCATAGTGTATGGCCATCTTTATGCAAGTACATAGGAGGGAGTGGACAGAAACACTCAGCTGTCAAGCCCAGTTAACATCTCTGCATAGCGGGAAGTCGCTTTATGCGTTTTTTTATGTTTGTTTTTTAGCGAGGGGGGGGTGTTTTGCAGCATTTTCACTCATCACACATAGGGCAGCCCATCCACCTGAATAGGCTGCCCTGCACGCAACAATTGCCCCAAAGAAGTTTCAGAACTTTTTTTACTGTGATTTTTGGTGCAGCGCAAATGCAAGGAAACACACAGATGTGAATGGAGCCTTGTTGTTCTTGTGTTATCGCACCAATTTCACTTTCAGTCCCCATTCACATCTAGCATAGTTGGAGCGGCCATTTTGTGGCTTGTTTTTCCTGTGACATGCATAGGGCAGCCTGTTGATTTCATTTAGCTGCACTACATTTGGCTTATGGGACATTTTGGCGTTTTGTGGGTTGCATGTTTTTTACTATGCATTTTGCAGCATTTGCCACTCGTTTTTTCACATGGAAAAATGTGTGTTTGCGTCTGTGTTTGGTGTGCTGCAACTAGTCATTTTAGGTGTATAAAGAAGGCCATACACTATACAATGTGATTGTATTAACTCCTTTAGATCTACCATCAACTATGTAGTGCAAGGGCCTGCCTGATTGGATACAGAGCGATTGTCTAGATGGGCGTTTCCTCCTATTATATAAATGTGGTAAATCTAATGGTGATTGTACAATCAGATTGTATAGTGAATGGCCACCTTTATACACCTAAAACTACTAGTTGCTTTCAGTGCCATTAAACTAAACACAGAAGCAAACACACATTGTACCATGTGAAACAAGTGGTAAATGCTGCAAAACGCACAGTAAAAAACATGCAACCCACAAAACGCCAAAATGTCACAGGAAAAACAAGCCACAAAATGGGTGCTCCCACTATGCTAGATGTGAATGGGGACTGAAATTGAAATTGGTGCATTAACACAAGAACAATGAGGCTCCATTCACATCTGTGCGTTTCCTTGCATTTCAGCAATCTGCTGCACCAAAAATCTCGGTAAAAAACGCACAAAGCTGTAGGACAGCCCATTCAGGTGGATGGGCTGCACTATGCGTGATGAGTGAAAATGCTGCAAAACCCCCCCCCCTCGCTAAAAAACAAACATTAAAAAAAACGCATAATGCAAGTTCCCGCTATGCAGAGGTGTGAATGAGGGTTGAAAGCTGAGTGTTTCTGTCCACTCCCTCCTATGTACTTGCATAAAGATGGCCATACACTATGCAAACTGATTGTGTATTTAGTGAGAAGGGTGATCACTGATTGATTGCATTTAATTTAAAAAACGTGCAGCTAAAAATAGGTGGGTAGGTAGGAGCGTGAATGATGCAGAGTGTATGCTCATAAGGTCAGCTGGTCAACTCTTTCCTGTGTCATGACCAGGAAGTAAGACATTACTAATGGATACGTTTGGAAACATGGATGAGGACAAGTAAGTGTCTGTAGATTTGATGGAAAGCTTGGATATTTTTGCAAAATAAGTACATTAATGCTATATTGGTACATAAGGGGGCTGGAATTTAGAAAAAAAGCCTATCCTTTAAAACCACTTCCAGCCCACGGACGTCATATGACGTCCTGGGCTTTGAGCAGGTATATGTGAATGATGCTTGTAGTTACAGACATCATTCAGATATTGCCGGTTTCAGCCGGCGAATCTCTACACCATAGGAATGATCTTAGCGGCCGTTCCACCGCTTGATCGTTCCTATGGGAGACGAGAGGGGACGCCCCCCCCCGCCTGCCGCCCTCCGGTGCTTGCTCCGACTCACCGTTACGATCGGTGAGGCGGAGAGTGGATCCGCCGGCGCCGGATGTAGATCATAGAGATTTCCGGCGGACCAGATGGTCCCCGGAGTCTCTATGATCGTCGGAGGCTGGGCGCGATGTTATGAAGTCACGCCCGGCCTCTCCATTCAAAAAAACGGCGCCGCTTCGGCTGGGAAGCGGCGATCGTTTTATTTTTATTTTTTATTTCAGGCTTCCCAGCCTAGTGGTGAGATATGGGGTCTTATTGACCCCATATCTCACTATTAAGAGCACCTGACATGTCATATTGCTATTACAAGGGATGTTTACATTCCTTGTAATAGGAATAAGAGTGATCAATTTTTTTTTTTTTCAAAAAAGTGTCAAAATAAAAAAAAAAAAATATAATTAACAATAAAAAAAAAAATTTTTTAAAGCGCCGCTGTCCCCGTGTGCTCGCACGCAGAAGCGAACGCATACGTAAGTCCCGCCCACATATGAAAACGGTGTTCAAACCATACATGTGAGGTATCGCCGCGAACGTTGGAGCGAGAGCAATAATTTTGGCCCTAGGCCTCCTCTGTAACTCAAAACATGTAACCAGTAAAAAAATTTCAAGCGTCGCCTATGGGTATTTTTAAGTACCGAACATTGGCGCCATTCCACGAGCGTGTGCAATTTTGAAGCGTGACATGTTAGGTATCTATTTACTCGGCGTAACTTCATATTTCACAAAATGCAAAAGCATTGGGCTAACTTTACTGTTTTGTTTTTTTTTCCCCAAAAAAACGCATTAGAAAAATTCCTGCGCAAATACTGTGTGAGATAAAAAGTTGCAACAACCGCCATTGTATTCTCTAGGGTCTTTGCTAAAAAAACATATATAATGTTTGGGGGTTCTATGTAATTTTCTAGCAAAAAAATTATGATTTTTACATGTAGGAGCAAAGTGTCAGAATTGGCCCGGTATTGAAGTGGTTAAGGTGGAACAACAGTGGTTACAAGTGTTGGTTTTGGAATGTAGTTTAGAACCACTCTTAGATTTTCATTGCGGTCTGTGGCCCCTTTTGGGGGATTTAGAATTTTTTATTGTTAAATCTCCAGAACAATAGGTGGAACGCTCAAAAAAATTAGGGTAAATCCCACCTTTGATAGCTGTCACCATTTGGCATTTCTGGTAAAATTAAGAATTTCCTCTCACCTTGTTTTAGTGACTACTTCCAATGCAACAGAATGAAAAACCCAGAAGGGATGCAAACAACAAAACCAGAGCAACCTTACAAGCTCAACGTAAACCAACTAGGGTCTGCTTGCATGACTATGGCATGTGAACACTCCCGTCAACTGCCTTTGCAGCATAAGGGGGGGTGGCTGGAAGGCACAAAAAACACGGCTCAACTGTGCTATTTTAATGCCCACCCCAACCACAAGTCTAAATGAGCCCTTAGTGGAGAGCAAGCTGGGGGCACCCAGAACAACGGGACTGTCCCCACCTTGTCTAGAATCAGACATGTTGCAGTGCGGAAAGAATTGAACAGGCACAAGGTCAGAAACAAGGCCTAAAGTACAGGGTTAAGTGTTTGAAGGTGACCAAAGCCACTGTAGGCTGGCAACTGGAATCGATCAAATATCAAAGTTTCACATGGCTCTTTGCAGAAGGAGCAGCAGGAGTGAGATGCTCCCTCAGTGTTGTTTGGTGGGAAACCATATACAGAATGTGCACGCAACACACTATCCAGCAGAATGACGTCCGCTTTCCTTTCCACAATGTTTACACTCAACATAGCAAAGTCCAGACCTGGAAAGTGGTTCACAGTTAACTTAACCAGTACCGGCCTGGAAAGCGCCCACACAAAGCCCTGTGCCCAAAGGTCACTTCAGGCTTACCCCACAATGTCCAGTGCAGTAATGTCTAGATGTGGTACAGTCCAAATGCCAGGCTGAGGATAATCGTACCAACAAGCTGCATTTGGTGGAAAACACCAGCAGCAATATTAAGAAGAGTGTTCATTGAAGAATAAAGGTTGGTAGAAGATTGCAAGTTAGTCTTTACAGCAGAGTTGAAAAAAAGAGAAGTCTATCCTCCTAGGACACTAGCAAATAACTGAGGCGTGCAGGTAGTAGGAGGGTTATAACCTAGGATAGGCTACAGTTTTTATTTGCCAGTGTCCAATCCTTCTGTAACCAGCAGTAAATCCAAGGGTTTAAGAATTTCTATACCACGCAGTGGACAAGAAAGAAAACAAGTTTACTAACACAAACAGATACAATACAGACCTTAAAAGCACTTTATCTTCTGTAAAATGTCTACAAGAACAATATTGGAGAAAAAACAGACCTCACAAGTGTTCATTGACTCCATCCTTCAGGAGTAAGGAGGATGGCCAAACACAGGTCCTAATTTTGTTTTAATCCTTTCAAAACTACTCAACAGTCACCCATGCAAGGACCCCATAAATATTGTTTTTTTCATAGAATGGGTTGTAGACTCTCTAAAAGTGCATTGGGGTTATATGGACAGTTTAGATGAAGGTATCTTTCTGCAATGTTCAGTGAAAACATGTCCAGGATGTCTTAGAATGGCCCATTGCTTCCACAGCTATGGAACCACACAATTATTTCAATCAGTCCCCAAAATCGATGTGCCTTTTGTAAAGCTGAATGTTTATTTGCCATGTAAAATGTAAAGCTTCTCCTCACCCTTCCTCTGACATGCCCAAGATCTGAAGGAAAAACCCAGATATGGTCTTGAACTGATAGACATAGACAGCAATGAGGACCACCATTGAATAGGAAACCACGGTAATCCAGAAATACTTCAGGATTCTCCTCCACCATTCATAATGAATCTAAAAATGAAGCAAAAAATTAACTGCAAAAGCTTAAACTTGGTTTTGTCAACAAGTTGCATATAGGGTCAATCTTAAAAAAAAACATTTTGAACCCTTATGAAGGCAATTTAAGGAAGAACAGTACAGTATAGGGTGGAAAAAAAAACTAAGTCCACTCAGACATCATATTTTAGTTGCTTTTTACATAACCTCATATCAAAAAAGAGAGAGTGAGTGAGACTTCACACATTAAATGCGTGAAGTAAGCAATTCATAAAAAGATTTAAAAAGATAGTAGGACATCTACATAACCCAGGCAGACTGATGGTTTTCAGACATAAATGGCATACTTATTACCCAGTCTACCATAAATAGCAGACATTACAGGAGATTTGCTCTTCCTTAAAGGAATACTCTAAAATAAAAAATACAGGGCTGCAGGGTTGCAACCATTCCAACAGAAATGCCACTCTTTACAGTGGGCATTCAGGCAAGGGTTAAAATAAAGAATATTACTCAGCCTTCTGCCAATCTATCCATTTATGATGTATGTACTGCAAGGTTTCAAAAAATCCCTTATACCATGCATGAGCAGTCCTATACTCATCCCGCTCTTCTCATTGAAAGCCAAACAAACTTTAGGGCCCATTTACACCAGCTGCACACTAAAATGCTCCGTTTTAGCATTGTGACAGGTGGTGAGGGGAGGTGTGGTGCACTATTCAAATGTATAGCACTGATTCCTTTTATTTTCCTTTTTTTAACTTTATTGAAGTGTAGGGATGAGCTTCGAGTTCGAGTCGAACTCATGTTCGACTCGAACATTGGCTGTTCGCAAGTTCACCGAACAGCGAACAATTTGGGGTGTTCGCGGCAAATTCGAATGCCGCGGAACACCCTTTAAAAGTCTATGGGAGAAATCAAAAGTGCTAATTTTAAAGGCTAATATGCAAGTTATTGTCATAAAAAGTGTTTGGGGACCTGGGTCCTGCCCCAGGGGACATGGATCAATGCAAAAAAAAGTTTTAAAAACGGCCGTTTTTTCAGGAGCAGTGATTTTAATAATACTTAAAGTCAATCAATAAAAGTGTAATATCCCTTTAAATTTCGTACCTGGGGGGTGTCTATAGTGTACCTGTAAAGGGGCGCATGTTTCCTGTGTTTAGAACAGTCTGACAGCAAAATGACATTTTGAAGGAAAAAACTCATTTAAAACTACCCGCGGCTATTGCATTGCCGACAATACACATAGAAGTTCATTGATAAAAACGGCATGGGAATTCCCCAAAGGGGAACCCCGAACCAAAATTAAAAAAAAAAAATGACGTGGGGGTCCCCCTAAATTCCATACCAGGCCCTTCAGGTCTGGTATGGATATTAAGGGGAACCCCGGCCAAAATTTAAAAAAAAAAATGACGTGGGGTTCCCCCTAAATTCCATACCAGACCCTTCAGGTCTGGTATGGATTTTAAGGGGAACCCCGCGCCAAAAAAAAAAAAAAAAACGGCGTGGGGTCCCCCCAAAAATCCATACCAGACCCTTATCCGAGCACGCAACCTGGCAGGCCGCAGGAAAAGAGGGGGGGACAAGAGTGCGGCCCCCCCTCCCTCCTGAACCGTACCAGGCCACATGCCCTCAACATTGGGAGGGTGCTTTGGGGTAGCCCCCCAAAACACCTTGTCCCCATGTTGATGAGGACAAGGGCCTCATCCCCACAACCCTGGCCGGTGGTTGTGGGGGTCTGCGGGCGGGGGGCTTATCGGAATCTGGAAGCCCCCTTTAACAAGGTGACCCCCAGATCCCGGCCCCCCCCTGTGTGAAATGGTAAGGGGGTACCCCTACCATTTCACGAAAAAAGTGTCAAAAATGTTAAAAATGACAAGAGACAGTTTTTGACAATTCCTTTATTTAAATGCTTCTTCTTTCTTCTATCTTGCTTCATCTTCTGGTTCTTCTGGCTCTTCTGGTTCTTCTGGTTCTTCCTCCGGCGTTCTCGTCCAGCATCTCCTCCGCGGCGTCTTCTGTCTTCTTCTCCTCGGGCCGCTCCGCACCCATGGCATGGGGGGGAGGCTCCCGCTCTTCTCTTCTTCTCTTCTTCTTTTCTTCTTTTCTTCTCTTCTTCTCTTCTTCTTCATTTTCTTCTCCGGGCCGCTCCGCAATCCATGCTGGCATGGAGGGAGGCTCCCGCTGTGTGACGGCGCTCCTCGTCTGACAGTTCTTAAATAACGGGGGGCGGGGCCACCCGGTGACCCCGCCCCCCTCTGACGCACGGTGACTTGACGGGACTTCCCTGTGGCATTCCCCGTGACGTCCGTTATTTAAGAACTGTCAGACGAGGAGCGCCGTCACACAGCGGGAGCCTCCCTCCATGCCAGCATGGATTGCGGAGCGGCCCGGAGAAGAAAATGAAGAAGAAGAGAAGAAAAGAAGAAAAGAAGAAAAGAAGAAGAGAAGAAGAGAAGAGCGGGAGCCTCCCCCCCATGCCATGGGTGCGGAGCGGCCCGAGGAGAAGAAGACAGAAGACGCCGCGGAGGAGATGCTGGACGAGAACGCCGGAGGAAGAACCAGAAGAACCAGAAGAGCCAGAAGAACCAGAAGATGAAGCAAGATAGAAGAAAGAAGAAGCATTTAAATAAAGGAATTGTCAAAAACTGTCTCTTGTCATTTTTAACATTTTTGACACTTTTTTCGTGAAATGGTAGGGGTACTTATGTACCCCCTTACCATTTCACACAGGGGGGGGGGCCGGGATCTGGGGGTCACCTTGTTAAAGGGGGCTTCCAGATTCCGATAAGCCCCCCGCCCGCAGACCCCCACAACCACCGGCCAGGGTTGTGGGGATGAGGCCCTTGTCCTCATCAACATGGGGACAAGGTGTTTTGGGGGGCTACCCCAAAGCACCCTCCCAATGTTGAGGGCATGTGGCCTGGTACGGTTCAGGAGGGAGGGGGGGGCGCACTCTCGTCCCCCCCTCTTTTCCTGCGGCCTGCCAGGTTGCGTGCTCGGATAAGGGTCTGGTATGGATTTTTGGGGGGACCCCACGCCGTTTTTTTTTTTTTTTTTTTGGCGCGGGGTTCCCCTTAAAATCCATACCAGACCTGAAGGGTCTGGTATGGAATTTAGGGGGAACCCCACGTCATTTTTTTTTTTAATTTTGGCCGGGGTTCCCCTTAATATCCATACCAGACCTGAAGGGCCTGGTATGGAATTTAGGGGGACCCCCACGTCATTTTTTTTTTTTAATTTTGGTTCGGGGTTCCCCTTTGGGGAATTCCCATGCCGTTTTTATCAATGAACTTCTATGTGTATTGTCGGCAATGCAATAGCCGCGGGTAGTTTTAAATGAGTTTTTTCCTTCAAAATGTCATTTTGCTGTCAGACTGTTCTAAACACAGGAAACATGCGCCCCTTTACAGGCACACTATAGACACCCCCCAGGTACGAAATTTAAAGGGATATTACACTTTTATTGTTTGACTTTAAGCATTATTAAAATCACTGCTCCTGAAAAAACGTCCGTTTTTAAAACTTTTTTTTGCATTGATCCATGTCCCCTGGGGCAGGACCCAGGTCCCCAAACACTTTTTATGACAATAACTTGCATATAAGCCTTGAAAATTAGCACTTTTGATTATTCATGTTCGTGTCCCATAGACTTTAACGGTGTTCGCATGTTCGAACGAACTTTTTTCCTGTTCGCATGTTCTGGTGCGAACCGAACAGGGGGGTGTTCGGCTCATCCCTATTGAAGTGTGCCCAATTTATACTTCATTCATAGGGGTTGATTTACTAAAGGCAAATAGACTGTGCACTTTGCAAAGTGCAGTTGCACTCTGCAGGTGCAATTGCTACAGAGCTTAGTAAATGAGGTAAAGTTTCACTTGACAAAGAATACCCAATCACATGCAGGGTAAATTAAAAAAAAAATGCATTTTTGCTTGCACAAGTTTGGATGATGGAGCTCTGGAGCAACTGCTCTTGTCTATTTGCCTTTAGTAAATCAAACCCATAGTCTCATGTTGCCATGCGTTCCAGTAACCTGCAGTGCCATCTGATGCACTGTGGAAAAATGCAGCATGTCATTTTTCAGCACCATCCAGTTATTTCCTATGTACCCTTGTGGTGGACATGAATGTAACAAGCAATTCTGTGAAACAGCAAGGTACATGCAAAAATAGATAAAACAAAAATTATAGACTGTAAATTCTTGGTGATAATTGTACAGTCTCTTCTCTAAGGAACCCCTGTGCCCTGTCAACTAAAAATGTAATATATTGTTTGGCTCACCTTGTACAAGGACACACAGAAGAGAAACAGCACAATGTAGAGGATCTTGTACACCACAACCTTGCCGCTGAAACTGATGATGAAAAACATGGCACCACAGAAATAAATCCAGTACTTCACCAGTGCACCCCGCACCAACAAACCAATCATATCCACAAAGGCATTTGGGGGTTCTTCAGTCTCTGCAAGTAGAAGAGTAAAAAATGCATATTAGGATCAATTCACAAACCTTTAATACAAGGATAAAATCTTTACCTTATCCATTTTTATGCATTTTTCAAAGCTTATTGGACACAGCTGAAAAGAACAGTCACTTTTTCAAAAAAAGAAATCCGTATTCTTGTGTGTTAGCTTTGTGAAATGATATTCACCTAGAACATACCAAAGGCTTGGATAAAAAGGGATATGATGCATATGGCCGCTGGTGAAATATGTATGCTCCTGCAGAGACTGAGGCAAGTAGGATGGGTCTAGTATATCTTCAATCTCTTTAGCAAAGTTAAATGATGGCGAGGTGGAAATCCAGCACCCATATCAAAACACAATATAGACGGTAAATTCTCCAATAAAGCCATGACAGATTGCAGAAAATTTGAAAATTTAGAGGCTGAGTCCAAACTCTAGTTGTTAACCCCCTTTGACAGCATTCCCACCTCTGTCCATAACTAAGGGGTATTATCCTTACTGATAAATTCTATATAATGTCAGATGAATGCAAAAGCAATCCATAGGAGAATGCGACCTTCTTATGATGGAGGCATCATGGGGACAGACTTCAGAGCTAGAGTGTCAAGGTGTTACAAAACACTAGTATGGAGCAAAGGTAAAGCGTTTCTAAAGTCAAAATGTTTTTCACCTTAATGCATTCACTGCATTAAAGTAAAAAACGCCCCACTACCTGTTCTCCCCACCTCCATCCCTAAACACTTACCTGGCTCCTCTCACCATTCCAGCGCTGTCTCCGCTGCAGCACTGCTCCACTCACTTACTGCTTTCACAGGAGGCCCTGAGAGCAGCGGGAGCCATAGTAAAACTCCTGTAAAAAGGAAGCAGGGTGTGGCTTACTTCGCCTTCCTTTCCCTTTGGGCATACACAGCCCAGCTCAGAAGCGTTCACACAGGAGTGCCCCCTTAAGACCATTAACGGGGCACCCGGAAGAGGAAGAAGCGGATCAGCAGGAGACTTCCAGAGGATGAGATAAGGGACCTTTCTGTGCAATATTTTTGCAAAGAAAAGAAAAAAATATCCTTTACTTTCACTTTAATATTTGTTTAGTTTAGTGGACAAAACTATAGAGTATAAGGGTTTCACAATATTGTGAAGTTAGAGTTGATGTGGATACAAACTCAGTCAATAAACCTCATAAAATCTTTATGATGATAGTTCATTTTCATTCTTTTAAAACTACAGCTTTTGCTAAAATGATACCTGGCAATCTTACCATGAAGGACATTGTCAAGCATTTGCTGCCTTTCCTGCATTGTCACCTTGTCACATGCACTTGTGGCGGAGACTCATGCTCCCTGCTGATTGTAAAGCTCTAGCTTTCACTCAGCAGGTGGTGTGCTGGACCTCTGCAAAGAGACCACAAATTCCTCACAAATAGCATAAGCTCTTACTTGCAATAGGTTGGCAGAAGACAGCCTTTTCTTCCCAGGCTGTGGGTGATTTCTAAAGAAAAAGATTTTACATACCTTATGTTTTTATGACCATGGAATATATTTAGCTGATTAAAACTGAAAGATCAGTTGGGCTATACATCTGGTTAGTGTAAGTTAATTAAAATCAGAGTTTGAAATTCTACTAAAACTAATGTTTATAAACTCCTTCCAAAGAAATAGGTTGTGTACTTACCACTTTCCTCAACTAAAACCTCTTTTAGAGATTCTTGATCTCCTTCAATTTCCCGCTCTTTCAAGTTCTGCCGCAACAGTACCCAGAATATAAGTGCATAGAAGATCTGGAAGAAAATGATTCACTACTAACCCATTGCTATTTTACTTCTTAGGTAAAACAAGAAAAGTCATACTAATGGTAGAGAGAGTTGTTAGCCTCACCTTCAGTCCAAGGTGCCCGCATGGCATTGAATATAGTTTCAGATCAAAGTCGATGAGGACAGCTGTGGGGATGCCAGGGAACAGCTCTTCTTGGGTAATGTTGAGACCAACAAAAAAGTTCTGGATGACCAAAATGTTGGCGTAGGAAGCCAAGAAAGGAGCACTTAGCATGGCGTAGCGGCGACGGTCCCGCGTCATCCAAATAACACATGACCATATTAATAGTACAAATGTTAACCAGCTGTTATGCGTTATGCTCCAAATCTGGAAAAAAAAAGACAGAATAAAAAAAAACTTGGGCTAAAAATTGAAGCAAATAATGAATAAACGTTCAAACCACAAAAGAATAAATAATTTTAAAGTAAATACATTGCACATGACTGTTTTCCAAGCATTTAAAACAACTACAAAGACAAAAATCTTAAATAAAACTGCAGTAGGAATATCTAGTAACTATTGTCTGCATGCTGTTGTTCAATGCAATGTTTGGTAAAATATTTACCACAAGTTTTGACCCTCCGTAAGCCCTGAAGCCTGCCTTATACTTTGTGCTTTGTGGACAACACTAGTTACAGTAACAAATCAAGGCAGATTCTGGAGCATGCTTTTTGAATTTCAGTACAGGTAAACGCAAAGCTGGCACGTACAGCAAAAAATTGCCAAATGACCTGACCAGTTGTGTAAGTTTACCTTTTTATTTATCTCAGATAATTAATCTTGTTAATGAATCATGGACCGCTAATGCCTACATAAATCACAGTTTCTTACCATCATTACAATCAGTGCACTGACATAGCTCTGCTGCATGATAAATTGACCCAGCACAGCAATTCCACCAGGTTTTTTCTCGGTTGTAGTGGGCTCCTCTGTTTCTATGTTTTCTAAATAGTAATTAAGGAAATAATTAAATATATTATAGAAATATACATATATACACACACATGCCCAAAGAGTGAGGGAGAGACTAAGACACAGAATGATCAATATCGGGTACAATGCCCTAAAACCCACTCTGCTGGCTGGACAGAGTCCTTAAATACACATACACACACGAAAGGAGAACATGTGAACACACTTTGTACTTTCATGTGGAGATTTTTTTTCTGACTTCATACAGCACATATGTGGAAAAGTAACAAGGGCATACATGTTTATAGACAAATCTGAGCCAGATCAAGCCTGTGCCTCTAACCATCATCCGAATTCTATGGCCATTTTACTGCTTGTATTCATTTACCAGTTCATAGCCCTTTGAAAGACCCAAGATCAGCAGCGAGTGGTTTTATAGGGTTTTGTACTTTCTTGGAGTCCATTGAGGAACACTAAAGTCTTAAACCTTGGATTATATGACTGCCTACAGGAGAACTGGACACTGGCGAACACCAAAAACAATAGGCCAGGTTAGGATAGCACAACTACCAGCATTCGTGATCCTAAATGAAGAGAGAGAGGTGGGACCTGCGTCACTCAATGGACTCCACGAAAAATGACTTTTACAGTGAGTACAAAAATCCTATTTCCTTTCTCATCATTTAGGGACACAGGAAATATTAAACCGTTGGGGGGGGGTTGGTGGGGGCAACACAGAAAACAAATGCTAAATAGGCCCGAGAAAAGAAGCTAAAACTGAGGACTGCCTGATGATCACAGAGCCATCTAACAGGACCTTACACCTGAAGATGGCATCAGATGAGGAAGCAATGTTCACCTGGTAGAGCAGAAATGATCAGAAGACCACATGGTAGCCTTGTTAATCTGAGAAACAGTTGCTTGATGCCAAAAAGCCCAAAACACACTCACAAATCTAATAGAGTGCACTTAGACATGAAAGGGTGGAACCTGATTCTTGAGACCATAAGCTTAGATGACGGTCTGACTGAGCAACCTAGGGATGGTGGAACGAGAAGCTGGTGCACCCTTACAGGATCCACCTTGTAGAGATGATGGGTACAAGCAGGGCCGGTACAAGGCAAGGGCGGAAGGGGCGGATGCCCTGGGCAGTACAATTTGCTGGAGGGAGGGTCGCAGGTGAAGTGCTGGCAGTGTGCTTCACAGTACACACTAGCTGGCGCTGCTAATAGCTGTACTGTAGTCATCTTTACCTGACCTGTTACTGTAACGATGTGTCGAGTGTGCTCCTGCACCTGGCACATGCCTAGACAGACCGCACCAGCCCTTCCCTGTCAGTGCTTCTCTCCCCCTATGATGGCGCTTTGTAGTCCCATCAGGGCGGTGTGCCATCACTCACGGCCGGAGGTGGGATAGGAGGAGCATAGAGAGCTGCTGCCGAAGCTGTGACCGCCAAGGAGGAACCAACAAAGAGTGCATCGCACAAAAGTAAGCAAGCACTAAGCAGATAATGATTGCCAAATGCCATGCCTTCTGCACATTAAGGAAATAAACTGTCTGGATCCGACTGGGGGAGGGGAGCAGGCTGAGGGGAGGTCAATTACAATTTACCAATGCTATTTTTAATTTCTGTAATATGCAGCATGGGGGCATTAATGTACTGCCACTGGTCAGCCACTAATGCATCAGTGACCAGTGGCAGTACATTAACCCCTTCATGCTGCATATTACAGACATTAAAAATAGCACTGGTAAATTGTAATTAACCTTCCCTCTGCCTCCTCCCCTCCCCCAATTGGATCCAGACAGTTAATTTATTAATCTGCAGCAGATAATTAGGTGAACTGTATGGATCCAATTGGGGGAGGGGAGGTTAATTACCAATGCTATTTTTAATTTCTGTAATATTCAGCATGGGAGGTTAATGTATTGCCACTGGTCACTGATGCATGGTGACTGACCAGTGGCAGTTAACTAACCCTGACACTGGTGCCACTAATTCAGCAAAAGGGGTTACTGCCACTGTTCAGGGACTAATGAATCAGTGACCAGTGGCAGTACATTAACCCCCCCAACTTATGTTGCATATTCCAAATACCATTGGCAATTAACCACTTGAAAAGACAACCCGTCACAGTACATATACTGCTACGGGGTGGCAGCTACAGGCATATGATGCCTCCTGTTTCAGGGATTTGGCACAGCAGGAGACTGTCAGCAAATCCTGGCCAATGATTCATGGCTGGGACCTACTGATCGGCTGTGTCAAATCACAGCCCAGAGCCCTGTGTTGATAATAGGCATTTTAGCTTTCACACACACAAATTAATATACACTTATTTGTTACCAACGACAGCAGAATACATTTTGGCCTAAATTTATGAATTTTTTTTTGGATGTTTTATAGCAGAAAGTAAAAAATTTTTTTTTTTCAAATTTTTTTTTGTCCATTCATATAATAAAAGCTAACAAAACCCAATGGTGTGCAAATACCACCAAAATAAAGCTTTTTTTGTGTGAAAAAAATTATATACATTTTGTTTGGGTACAGTGTTGTATGACCGCGCAATTGCCAGTTAAAGTAACGCAGTTCTAAATAGCAAAAAAATGGACTGGTCATGAAGGGGGGTTCTTTACAGGTACAGGTTACAGTTTGCCATCTCCGCCCTGGGCACTGTATGACCTTGTCCCGGCACTGGGTACAAGAAACACTACCTTGTGAAGGGGAGGAATGTCTCTAATGGGTGGTTTCTGAAGTGCAGAGAGAAGCAGAATTAAATCCTATGGAGCCACCAAGAAATAGACAGGTGATGCTACATGGCACCCTGTACAAAGGTCTTAATCAAAGCGTGACAGGCCAACAAACTATAAAACAAAACAGAAATCTTAAAAACATTTGTCCCTTGAAAGTTCAGAGCCAGACAGTGTTTCAGACCTAGCTGTAGAAAGGAGAGGACACTGTTTACCCCACTCATAATCTCCAGGGGTAGAAACCACTCACCCCAAGTGAAGTATGCTTATATAACCAATGATATACCTTGTAAGAAATAGAATTCCTAGGTTTTAGCATGGTAGGAATCATAGAGATGTCCCTGTCCATTAGAATTTAGGTTCAACAGCCATGCTTGTAGAGAAAACAACCGCAAAGCAGGATGGCAAATCAGTCCTTGCAACAGAAGATCCTGATGACGTAGAGCCCATGAAGTGTCTGCTAGGAGTCCTACCAGGTCATTAAATCACAACAACCTGACCAGTCCAGAACAATGAGGATCACAGGAATGCCCTCCATCTTGATTTTGTAAAGCAAATGAGGGAGACATTTCTGAGAAGCTTGGAGGGGAGCAATTAAGCAGCCAGTGATATTCCAGTTTGTAACCCTAGGATATCAACTCCTGCACTCAGACATCGTAGATGTAAGTCTTACAAGTATCCACAAAGGTTAAAAAATGTCCCCTTCTTTTGAAAAGTGGGCTGCACCTTCATGTAGAGAAAGGCTTGATGTTTAGTGCCAGATCTCACTTGTAAACTCAATGCCAAGCTTAATGCAGAGGTTTAGGGAATGGAGAAATAAATGGATGTTTTCTTTTTAATGGCAAGGAGGAGACTTTTCAGTTTGTTACTTAGGCTTATTCCACTGAGGAAGATGTGTACTTTTGCCACAGTAGCTTCGTCAATAAAGCTGCAAAGAGGCACTGTCCCTCAAAGTCCATGAGGCTCAAACACTTCTCACATAAGGGTTCCTTAGTCCAGCACCCTAGTCAAAGTGCCCTACACATATAAATGGACATGAGACAGTATATTTTTAGGGAACTGTAACTGTCTAGTATAAATCTTATATTACAACCATCTGTTCCATGTGTTGTATAAGTGATGGATAAACTTCATCAGTGGTTAGATCTCTAAAGGAATTTTTGACCAGTCAGACATGGCTTGACAAAGTAAGGTCAAAGCCAGAAATGGATGAAGAACTGAACCTCCCAGTGAGAACAGAGCTCTAGAAAAGGCTTCCAAATGCTTATCGGATGAGTGTGTCCTCTACCCGACTCTGATCATTGCCAGCAAAAAAATGGGTAGTTTGGATCATAAAATTTGGCACGACTGAGGTACAAAACCTCAGGCAAAAGGAAAAAAGGTTGGTCACACTTGTTGGAGTCAAGGAGGACTCCGAGGACGGAACATGCTGTAAGATCAGAGGATAATGCGACTTCAGGCTGCAGACATTGGCACCCTCAGCAGAAGCACTGTAAGCAGCCCAGACCTGTTGGTAGAATGTGAGCTGGAGGCACCCGGAACAGCAGGGCTGCCCCCTTCTCTCCCACGTTTAGAATGAGACATGTTGCAACCATGTAGCAGTACAACATATAGGCCCAGGGTAAAAAGCAAGCCCTCAGGTATTCACAAAACCTGGACTGCTGGTAGCAGGTGACCCTTCACTCTAGGTGGGTAGCAGGAGCCAAAGATACATGCGGCTCTTTTCAAACAAAAACAGTGGCTTCCTTGACACTGAATGGGTGGGGAGGGGAAAGACAGGGTGAAGGGCAAGTGACACTCCACTCTGTGAATAATGTCACTGCTCAGTCCCATAGTGATGACCCCTTCTGCAGGAAAACCGGCGGGGGGAAAAATGCCCAGTGGAATACATGAGACTCAGTGCCTAAAAGTCACCTCCAGGCTATCCCTACATGTCCAGTGCAATAGAGTTCACCAAAAGCCAGTGGTTTTGAGGAAAACATTGAAAAAGAAAAGTACACTAATAAAAAAATGAGTTAGTCTTACCAAAACAGAACTGTAGAAAAACTGTCCATTCTACTAGGACACTAGCAAAAAATGAGACTTGCTCATTATGGTAGGGGTTATCCTGGAATGGCCTGCAGTTTTTTTGCTTTAAAGTGTCCAATACTGCTGCAGGTAATATAACCCAAAAGTTTAAGATTTCATGTGTCACTCAAAGGATAAGAAAAAAAAAAAGTGTGCTCACTGAAATGGATGGGGGCAGAAAACAAATAACTAAAGGAAGTTGAAGACTAAGTTCCTGTTATCCTATTTACCCCACTTGATTTTTCACATGACGACAACTGAAAAGTTTGTTTTATGGATTTTTTTTTTCCACGTCTTTTTTTTTTTTGAGAAGTAGTACTCCCTTCATGGTTCCATACCCATCTGTATAACTTACTTTTTACTTTTCATACAATGATTTCAATCATCGTCTTTGACATAAACAGGGCTGAGATTAACTAAGTAAGAAACACGTACAGCTAAAAAAAAAGTGTGCCACTGCTGAAAATCCCTTCTGATAATACTAGATGCCCTCAATGACCTGACTTCTCCTAGACAGTTATTTTCAAAAAACAGTCAGCAATAGCAGCCCTTGTATTTGTCCCAGCAGTGGAAATTCAGTTTTAAAGAACGTCCCATGTATGATGTAATGACACCCTATTGATGCAAATGACTGAACTTTAACTCCTCTTGTGGCATTTTCAGTACTCAAATATTTGGTGGTAAATTAAAGGCTCATAAAGATTTCATACTGACCAGACTCATCAGGGTCCTCTACATCTTCAGTGTATATGGGCACTGAGAAGTCTGTGTGTGCTTGTTGTAATTCACATTTTAACAGAGGCAACTCTTGCCACCCATTAGGCATTAGATAACCAGGCTGTAGTTGGGAAAAAAAAATAAGTCACAAAAACCAATCACCTTACACAAGGCTAAAGCAAACAATAAAATGAGGTTGAACTTGTTGACTGTGAATTACTATCTTTTGATTGTAATGCCCCAGTTGGTTAAATAGGAAATTTTTGTGATAGTTAAACGCCTATTCATAAAATGATATTCATCAATTGATTAGCAACAAACGACATTATCAAAACTACAAAGGCAGACCAACCAGTTATCTACCACACCACCATCCCTGCAAGAGAATATTTACTTAGGTATAGTTTTGCAGCAATGACAGTCACTTACTTGTATCAGCTCAGCATTCGTGGTCCATAACATTCCATCCATATGGTGGTCATTGTTGGTGGGCTTTTCTTTCTTGCTTGCAGGTTCCTCCTGGGAACAGCAAGTGCTGAAAATTAAACTGGATTCTATGTGCTGCATGTGATCTTCTCGTCCTATCTGTTTATCTCCCATATCTAAAGCTACCTATAGACATAAGATAATCAGTTTCCAAATCGCCAATGATTCTGACTACCAGTAGCTTCAGATTATGAAAGACACATTTAGGCACTGAAAAATCAAGCATTTTAAATGCTTACTTGCAGTATAATTGTTTTCCATTCATTTTGAAATTCCCTTGCAATGTGCCTTTGAATTTGCTAGGACATATCATATGACAAGTAGATTCTAAAGCATGGCCCCATGGCTCGTTACATATTCTCTCCTCATCCAGGAGTGTCCCATTGCTGGCCAAGCTCTTTTGCCCCTACTATCACCTCTTAAAAAAACTTTTATGTAGCTGATGGTAAAGGAGTGAAAGGGAATACTATAGCGTATCACTTGAGTCACAGCTCTTAGTCTGCTGGGTTGTGGTGCCCAGCAGCATTCTCAGAGCTTTTAGATGTCTATAACAAGGAAGACCTTTACAGGTAAACAACATGCCTAAAATATAATAAATACACATATAAACTTATGAAATTTTTAAAAACTGAATAGTCTAGCAGTAGTGTCTCCTTAAAGCATTTGAGCTACTGTCATTGCATTCTTTAAAAACCCTATTGATAACAGCTCTTGATCTACTACTACTACTAAGTTTTACAGCTTGCCACCATCCAAATCTCTTCTAACATACCACTGGCAGTTGGGTCCACTGCTGCAGCAGCATGACCAACGTATAGTACAAAATAAGTAGCATAAATGGGTTTGTGAAAATGGGCCAGTGCAGACCCTGGTGAAAATGTATGACCCATGATTCTGTCTGATTAGTCCTGATAATGGCCGTCATCCCGAAAAGCCTAAGAGGTAGAATATACAACAAATTAGTTGCTGGTAAACACCTGTCAAAAACTAAATCTCATTAAAACCACTGAAAAAATTAAATCAGGTCCTCACCTAGCAAACAAATCCTGAGGTGGGATGATTTCTTGAAAGTAAGGAAGCTGATACAGATAGACAGCTGTCAGGTGACCAGCACTGAAGATGGCAGCCATGACACAGAGGCTGCTAAAGGTCACTAGGCTAATACTGCGATTACAAGCCCACCATGAACATAAAAACATGAAGATAGAGAAATACAGGGCAGATGTCACAGAAGGTAGAATGATGCCTGAAAAGGATAAAACACAATGATCATGGCATTTACAGAAAAACAGCAAATCAAAAAACAAATACGATGATATAAGGGACATTTTTAAAGCTGAACTCCAGGCAAACAGCTAAATACAGGGATTAAATACATAAACATTTTTTTTGTTAATATTGCATTAGTGAATACAGAGCTGCAATAACTGGAGTCTTTCACATCTGCCTGAAGTTCAGCTTTAGGCTGAGACAGGTGGTCACTGGGTTGCACAAGATTATAAAGATTTAATGAAAGAAATAAAAGCGTACGAGTTGCTCACAAGATCTAGGTTTCATTATTATCCTGCACATCAATGCATAAAATCTAAATGGGGAAACAGAGACTTTTCGTACCCTGGTATCCCAATACAAAATTATTTTGGGTTGAAAGCAGATGGCCAAGATGAGGTACCAGGTCTATCCTTCATTCCCACTCTGTGTGTTATAGAAAATGGCAGAAAAATATCCATCAGGCAAAATTCCAAAACAATTGAATGGTAAAAAGAAAAATACTTCTCCAGAGAACAGGTCCATCACCTAAGGACACTAGCAAAAAAACAAACAAAACTGGAGCCTTATGTAGTGGACAGATTTTGTGTTCAAAATCAAATAGTACACGCCTTCATACACAGCCTGCTCTGAAAGCTAGCTGTGCTGATGCTGGGAATTGTACAAAACAGCCAGGAATTATTAGTTCCAAATAGAAAACTATCCAAGAGTCCAGCTTTAAACAGTGTCCTCTTATTTTGGAAAAACTCTTTGAAAGAAAAATAATGTTCCACAGATATTGAGGACTGTAGCAGGAAATTAAATCTGGGATACACAACATATTGTTTCAGTGGGTTCAATGCAATATGGTATCTAATTATTCAGAATGCAATTTTATCAAGACCACTAAATACATCCTCAAAAGAAGTTTTATACACCCACCAGACAAGCCCAAGAGAATGGTGACCACGACTTTTCCAGCTGTGGTAAAGAGGGCCTCAAATAACAACTTCATTGCAGCAACTAAGGATGTGATCTTCTCAACCAGCTTTGCCCGAGTGTCATTGACATCCTTATCAAGGGTTTCGTCATCTGTTGAGAAATCTGTCTCATTCTCACTCTCTTCTGCCTCACTCTCTGTTTCAGATTCCTGTTGGAAAAAAAAAAAATATGAAAAACATAGACTAATCTCACATATTCTACCAAGGGTGATGGAAGTGTGTCAATACATGAGTATAGCTGGACCATAATGTCAATAATGTCAAGTATGGAAATGTGCCTACAGTTCACAAGATGGAAAACGACTACTTTTCCACACTGACTACAACAGTCTTTGTTGAATTTTAGTGCACCACTAAGGAGGCATGAGCAACATTTTTAAGATGGAATCACTGGTGGCTTTCAGTATCTAACACACGTGACCCCACACAGTAGTCTCTAACTCTAGCGAGACAGCATCTAAAAGGGCAGCGACCCTTCCCATGGCAACTGATAAGCCTTTGCAAACTACTGGGTCTCCATTCCACAGCAGTCTGGCAAGAAACTACAGTCTGTTTTTTGCCATAGCAATAAGAACATGCGTGCACACACACAGAAGATGACCCACAATTCTCTTACGTTCAACTGCTGAGCACTCATAAGCCCTAGTTATTCATTATACACATGTTATTTTACAAAGCCACGGATATATACGGTAATAATTTAGGAGTAGGTTTTATTCCCGAGATGAGTCTATATGGGAAGCTTGTTCTTTTCTGCTTTTACAAGACCTGAGAATTACCATAACAGTTCTACTTTCTGCTGGCTATAAAGTAGGATAATAAGATACTGAGGATGAACTGGAGATGAAGCAACTAAAGACCGCTGCAGTCAGAGTCTGGCAAAGCATCAGAAAGGAGGAAATCCATTCTTTGGTAATGTCCATGGGTTCCAGACTTTAGGCAGTCATTGCCAGTAAAGGATTCTCGATAAAATATTAAAAATTAACATTTTATTTATGATTACATGAATTTGTCCAATTACATTTGAGCCCCTGAAATGGGGGGACTGTGTATAAAAATGGTTGCAGTTCCTAAAATGTATACTTCATATTTATGTTCAACCCCTTAGAATTAAAGCTGAGTCCACCCAAAAGTGGAACTTCCATTTTAAGCACTCCTCACCCCCTTACATGCCACATTTGGCATGTCATTTTTTTTTGGGGGGGAGTGGGTACCTGGTTATGACAGGTACTTCCTGTCCCACTTCCTCCTTCTGTCACTTGGCCGCCTAGGTGACTTCCTCGCCCCTAGGCGCCCCCTCCCATTTTGCAATCTTCTGGGACACGTCACAGGTCCCAGAAGATTGCTTGGCCACTAGGAGAACACTGCGTGACTTGCGCATGCGCTGTGCGTGCCCGGCTGTGAAGTCGCAAGCTATCACAGCTGGGTGCCCACAGTAGTAATGACGGTACTGCTGAGAGGAGGGGGAGAGGAGCGAGGCATCGGGCAGCCACATCGCTGGACGTTGGGACAGGTGAGTGTCTGTTTATTAAAAGTCAGCAGCTACACTTTTTGTAGCTGCTGACTTTTAATAAACTTACAAAACAGTGGAACGCTGCTTTAAAGCTGAAAGTCTGCACTTCAAATTCATCTGGATTGTTTTGTTTTAACCACTTTAGCCCTGGAAGGATTTACCCCCTTAATGACCAGAGCACTTTTTGCGATACGGTACTGCGTCGCTTTAACTGACAATTGCGCGGTCGTGCGACGTTGCACCCAAAGAAAATTGGTGTATTTTTTTCCCATAAATAGAGCATTCTTTTGGTGGTATTTGATCACCTCTGTGGTTTTTATTTTTTGTGCTATAAACAAAGAAAGAGCGCCAATTTTGAAAAAAGCATATTTTTTACTTTTTGCTATAACAAATATCCCAAAAAAATATATAAAAAAAACGAATTTCTTTCTCAGTTTAGGCTGATATGGATTCTTCTACATATTTTTGGTTAAAAAAAAAAAAAAATTGCAATAAGCGTATATTGGTTTGCGCAAAAGTTATAACGTCTACAAAATAGGAGATAGATTTATGGCATTTTTATTATTAGTTTTATTTTTTTTTATTTGCAATGGCGGCGATCTGCGATTTTTATTGTGACTGCGATATTATGGCGGACACATCGGAAACTTTTGACACTATTTTGGGACCATTGTCATTTATACAGCAATCAGTGCTATAAAAATGCACTGATTACTGTGTAAATGACACTGGCAGGGAAGGGGTTACACACTAGGGGGCGATCAAGGGATTAAGTGTGTCCTAGGGAGTGATTCTAACTGTGGGGGGGATTGTCTCACTAGAACATGACAGAGATCACTGCTGCCGATGACAGGGAGCAGTAGATATCTGTCATGTTGCTAGGCAGAACAGAGAAATGCCTTGTTTACTCCTCCCCGTTCTGCCGCTCTGTGACACGATCGTGGGTCCCCGGCGGACATAGAGTCCGCGGGCACGGAGTATGAGATGGGCACGCACGCGCCCACAATGCCGCGATTCAAAGCGGCATTGCCGCGATTTGCCTGTGCCATTGTGCCAACGTACTTCGTCTTGCGCTGGTCGGCAAGGGGTTAATTTTATTCTTGTGGCATACAGAGCCAAAAGGATGAAAATTGTGCCTGTGTCCAAATATGTGGACCTAACTGTATCTAACCAGAAAAGAACAGCACTGCTATGTGTGAGGCTCGGTTCACACCTAATGCTGATGCGGCTCACAGCAGGGGTCCTGTGCCTCCTGGTTCACCGTTTCAGGTCCGAATTCAGCCCGAATTTTGGGCTGAATTCGGACCTGAAACGGACCAAAAGACGCGTCGCACAGGGCTCCTGTGCAAATTCGCACCGCAGCTGCACCGGAGATATGTGAACCGGCTCCATAGAGAGCCATTCATATTCTCCTGCTATTGCGAATTGGATGCGAAATTCTGAATCCAATTCGCAATTGTGTGAAACCGGCCTTAAGTGTAGATACTTATGAATCACTTTGTTTTGCCTTTTTATATCTAAAAGGAATACAAATCATCCCAGCATTAAACTGTTCCTCAATACATGTGGAAAAGTAAAAATGTCATGCCATTTTCCTATGAGAAGTGCTGAAAACTGAGGGGGCAGGGGCAGATCTATAATAGAAATGCAATCATAACTTTACTGAATATATATTTTTATATTATAAAGATTTTCCTTTGAACTTTGTTTGTACATTGATGTTATGCTATTTAAAGTATTTATTGTTATTTAAAGTAATCCTATACTTTGCCCATACAGAGCAAACAGATTACCTTTAATGCTTTAAAGATTGATTACGGAACTTCTTTTACCTCTTCCTCCTCTTCCTCTTCACTGCTGACACAAACATTGAGTTTGGGAGCCCCCGATCGCACCAGCTTCTTACAGGTTCTTCGGATGAAGTAACCTGAGAAAAACATCCCAATGTCTGAGGCAAGAAGGCGAACTATATTCCAAGGGTCAACATTGGTGAGTCTGGAACACAGTAAAAATGAACAAATGTGCTAATTAATTATTATTGTTTTATGAACAGAGTAACCCTACACTGATGATATATTGAAACTGCGGCAAGCTCTTTAGTAACCTGTTCAGGGGTATTAACAATCTGACTGGTTTTAGAGCGTAGGATTCCAATAACTGAGGAGGATTGTTGGGCTTGGGCAATTTTGGCAAGTAGGTGGCAGGTTTTCTCCCTCTCCTCAAAAAATGCCATTTTAGTGAAGAAAAAAAAAAAGTTTACGCTCTGCACAGAACCTTGAGCTGACATCCAAGCCTCCCTTGCAAAGTCAGACGGGTTGGTGATGTAGGCTAATTCAAGATGATGCACCTGGTCTTTCACCCTATTAATGAGATCTGAAGAGGCTTTTTTGACAGCATTAAGATCTGCTATAAAGACCCCTCTAAGATAAGCTTTGAATGTTTCCCGTTTCTGCAATACATCCTGAATCTGATACTGGGCATGGTTAAGGAAAAAGGAATCAATAAGCTGCTCTATACAATTATGAGAGGGAAACAGCTGTAGCCAAAAGACACTGAGCTTCCACGGGGCATGAGGTAGATTTGTCAGAGGTTGGGCTGTCAGTCATACTACTAAGGGAGTATATATATATATATATATATCACAAAATTCTTATTAGGTAGCCATGGGCTTTTGGTGGAACCCACAGTTGATCTTTAAAAACAAGAAAGACAATGCAACACATCTGGTGTTTTTTTTCTCCCAAAGGGGCTTATTTTGGTATAAGGTAACTAAAGGCCACAGTTTTTCAATTATGGAGCGGTCTCAAAGATAGCAGTCAACACCAGATCTAGTAGCCTCAATCTTCTTCATGGTGTTAGAGCTACATGAGCAGTCATATATTTCTATATGTCGCCCCTAATTAGAAATCCTTTGTAGCTCAAAGATAGTAGCAAGGACTCCCTGTCTGTGCCTGTTATAGAAAATCAAATAAACAGATCATATGGTCATACATGCTCCCACCAGATCCACCAGCATAATGCCCATACTACTAAAGGAGAATGATCCAAAATCCCACATGGGAGGTATTGAATCATGGATGCCAAGATGGTCATATGGGGAGGTACCAATATACAGTAAAGGTCTATCCTAGAGAGAGACCTGTGTGTTTTAGAGAAGCAGGAAAATTGCTTATCATGAGAGAATGTGTGTTCCCACACGTCTATCCAACCCACCTCCGACAGGAATCACTCAAGGTCTGTTCCCCTTCCTTCAGAAGGTAATAGAGTATGTGGATATCAATCCATGAGGGGATCTAGGTAGCAATTAAAGTCCCCCAAAATCAATAACGGGACATCAGGTTTATCAACCAGGTACATCAACAATGATTACAACACTTCCCTCGAAAATGGGGGAGGAATGTACACACATGCTAATACAAACATAAAGGTGAAAAGTCTGAAATAAAAAAAAGCAAAGCATCCATGTAAGTCCACCTCCTGAAAAGCCAGTGCTCTGTAAATCAACACACTCACCCCATGTGAGTAGGATTTGTGGGTAGAGTGGTATGCTCTTGTCAACCTAGGAGGACTGCTAAAGGCAGGAGGTAATCATTGTATTCTTCAAGTGGTTATGTACTCCACAAGCATTCCATGTCACTACTAGTGTAGCTGTCATAGCGGGTGTAACAGATGGTAATAAGAACGAGTGTCATCTGATACACTAGGACAGGTCAGAAGGTAATAGCTGGTGATGCAAACTGGAAGAACCCTCTGGTCAGGCAAAAAGCAGTTTGGCACAACTGCGCATCAGGAACTTTAAATAATGTCCTATGTGACTGGACACATGTGGCAGTGATATGTTCTGGAGATCCTGGCGCAACAGGGACACCTCCTCCCTCAGACTTTCATAGTGCTCCTTGAGGCTGACAACTGAGGTCATGCCCTTGTGTACCGCAAGCAAAAGACAACTGGGCAGGGCTGACAACATTTTAGTGCACAAAATCTTGTGTGTTATCAGCGCACAACTGGAAATTAAGAGCTGAGTGCATTTCTGTCATATCAGCAGGCATTTTTCTGCACTTGCAGGGTCTTAGACTACCCCCCCTCCTCTTTAGGGTGCATATATTCTGCCTCAGAAGCAAGTGCAGCTGCAGCCATGATCCTGGCATTGTTTTTTTTTCAGCCGGTGTAAAAGTAATCTCAGCAGCTTTACAGCTGCTGGATCACTTTTATAGTGCTTAAAAGGCAACCGCCCCCCCCCCCCCTTCACCCCGCCGTAGTTCTCAGGCTCTCCCATTCCACTGGGGAGTCCATAACTGCTGAAAGTGGTTTGGTCAGCTGCACACAGAGGAGATGGAAGAACATCCATTCACCGATCTCCCCTGTGACGAATGAAGCTGGAAAAGACAAAGGATTTTGTCACTTCCAGCTTCAATGTTGCGTTTCCCCAACAAGTACAGCCAGGGAAGCAGCCGTACAGATCTCTGTTTGATTGGCCATCTTGGAGGGCAGAGGAGGGATTAGCGGTCTAATAGACCCCTAATATCTTTCCTAAAGTGCGTCTGTCGCTGCTCAAAGCTATTACAAGGGGCTTGTTCGCCCCTTGTGATAGTAATAAAGTTAAATTATTTTTTTTAAAGTGTAAAAAAAAATATATAAAATTAAAATACACGTGCACATATTGTAGGTACAGCACGCATATGTAGACAGCAACTGCACCACACATATGAAGTATCGCTGTGAAGGTTGGAGTGAGAGCAAGATTTCTAGCGTCATAGCTCATGTTTAACTTTTAAAAGATAACCTGTAAAGGCTTTTAAACAATTTTCGGGTACGGCAGTGCGCAGTTGACATGTTTGATACCTATTGATGCAATATCATATTTTATATTCTTCAAAAAATTGGGTAATATATTCTGTGCAAACTAAAAACTCATTTAGTATATACTTTCCTGAAAATTTGTGTTCGATAAATGGCTGCGCAAATAATATGTGACAAACAAAAATTGCAACAGCCACCATCTTATACTACAGGGCCTCTGCTGTTAGAAAACATATCATATTTGGGGGTTATAAGGAATTTTGTAGCAAAAAAATTGCAGATTTTAACAGGTATGTGAAAAACGGCACAACTGCCCCAGACGGCAAGGGGTTAAAAAGGGATAAAATACAGGTAAACTCGCATGTATAACAAAGACGTACGACATATGTTTTTTTCCCCCTGACATATACTTTAAGCTTAAAATCTGTATTGCTTCTCTGGGAGACCAGAAGTGACCAGGGAAATTGAGCCTCAGCTAGAAAACCTCTTTAATATGACATACACATGCATACACAGTGAAATATCTGCTAGAAATATCAGTATAGGTGCATTTGTGTAATGAAGATAGGAAGTGAAAGATAGGTGCTCTCATTGCATGCAATGTTGAGAAAAACGGTTAATACACTATGGGGTTTATTTACTAAAGGCAAATCCACTTTGCACTACAAGCGCACTTGGAAGTGCAGTTGCTGTAGATCTGGGGGGGAAGATCTGAGATGAGGGGAAGCTCTGCTGATTTTATCATTCAATCGTTTACAAGCAAAAATGCTGTTTTTTTTTTTTTTATTTTCCTTGCATGTCCCCCTCAGATTTACAGAGACTGCACTTCTAAGTGCGCTTGTAGTGCAAAGTGGATTTGTCTTTAGTAAATCAACCCCTATGTCTTAATATATATCAATCTCACCTTATAATTCCAAAGTGTTCCAGGATCTCCTCCCAGAGGTAATCTGGAAAGAACAGATCATTATTAAGAGCTCTTGTAAAGATATTTGACCATACAGACTTTGAGTAAAAAGCATTTTTTCAATGTCCGTAAAGATTTTCATCATAGCAATGTTATGCTCCATTAGGGCATTTAAAAAAAAAAAAAGAAAAAACAACAACCACAAAAAGCTCAGATGCATAAAAAACACATCCCTTGGTATGGATTGTGGCTTTCACAATATTTGCAAATGCATGCAAATGAAATCTTTTATGAAAATGTGAAATCTGGGTTTTTGATGGGTTCCCATTGCTGGCTAGCAGGGCTGGATGCTGATGCATTGTGCATATTTGCCCATAATACCATATGTATTCAATAAGGCAGAATAAAGAGCAAGGATGCTGAAACCCTTGTGCCGCGTACACACAATGGGAAATTCGGCCAGCAAAAGACCGATGAGAACTTTTGGTCGGAAAATGCGACCGTGTGTATGCTCCATCAGACTTTTGCTGGCAGAATTCCAGCCAGCAAAAGATTGAGTGCAGGTTCTCAATTTTTTTTCGGTCGGAAAATGTTCCTATCCAAAAATACCAACGTCTGTACAAATTCCTACGCATGCTCGGAAACAATTTGACGCATGCTCGGAAGCATTGAACTTCATTTTCTCGGCTCGGCTCGTGTTGTACGTCACCGCGTTCTTGACGGTCAAAAGTTCAGAGAACTTTTGTGTGACTGCGTGTATGCAAGGCAAGCTCGAGCGGAATTCCGTCAGAAAAACCATCCCTGTTTTTTCGGACGGAAAATCCGCTCGTGTGTACGCGGCATTAGCTATCTGCCAGATTTAAGTTCACAACTATCGGATCAGTAAAAATGAGTTCAAAAAAGGTGTAGAAATTGCGCCAACTCTCTAAAGGAATGAAGCAGCCAACACAGCAATTTGACCGTTGCAAGTAGAAATAGAAATAAAAAGTGTGGCGCTAGTGAATAGAGAGACACAGATTACTGGTCAGGTAATAGTGATCTCTATAGAGGAGTCATAACGTTTGGAGTGTGAATTTGTGAAACAAAAGGTAATAGTTTTTAAAAAACATCCCAAAAAAATATATAAAGTATAAAGTAATGGTGAAAACTAAGATGTGTAGGGGAGTGGGATACTCAGTAACAACCTGTAGGGTGGTTAAGAGACAATCATGCATACACAACCATATTTCAAAGAGACATTACAGAGAGATAGTGATGCAAAGTATCTTAATGTACTAAGTATGCAGCTCCACAAAAATACTGTTCTTTAGGGTAGGAACCAGAAGAAGGGACATCAAAATCCCTAAAAAGGGGTACACATGTAAGAATGATCAAAGTTTGTTGGTGGACAGATAGAATACTTCTAATTTAGTCCCACAGACATCTGGGCGCAAGCCGTCTTCCCATAAGATGATTACAGGCTATTTAGGAAGGGTCCTTAGGTACAGGCAGATTCTTGACTCATGTGGGTGGTCTCAACACCGAGAAAGAAAGACAAAAGGATGCCCTTACCAGATAAGGTGGACTCACAGGCCGTTGGCGGTGAGTCAAACGAGCTTGTACCGTCAAGCGGTATGGGGTGAAGATCTGTAAGAAGACTTGTGCGGAATCTTATCAGACGTCCTCAGATGGTGTGCCAAATTAGGATCAGGGGCCCCCAGGATTCGGTTGCGGTCGCCGAATGACCGTTTCCTCAAAAGCCCGTCATGTGAACCAATAGGCAAAGAAAAGAAAAAAGCTTCCACATAGTGTAAATCCTTATTTGGTAAAAAGCGTAGCAGCACTTTATTAGGAAGTACACTCCAAAAAAATTTTACAAATGAGGGCAGTAAAAACTCGGCTCAGAGTAAAAATTGACATCAAAAAGCATTAAAAATGGTATAAAAATAGCGCAGTGGGTAGTGGTGGGGTGTAATCATAAAAACCCGACGCGTTTCGCCTCCAAAGGCTTCTGCTGGGGTATGATTCATGATACCCTAAAGAACAGTATTTTTGTGGAGCTGCATACTTACTACATTAAGATACTTTGCATCACTATCTCTCTGTAATGTCTCTTTGAAATATGGTTGTGTATGCATGATTGTCTCTTAACCACCCTACAGGTTGTTACTGAGTATCCCACTCCCCTACACATCTTAGTTTTCACCATTACTTTATACTTTATATATTTTTTTGGGATGTTTTTTAAAAACTATTACCTTTTGTTTCACAAATTCACACTCCAAACGTTATGACTCCTCTATAGAGATCACTATTACCTGACCAGTAATCTGTGTCTCACTATTCACTAGCGCCACACTTTTTATTTCTAGTAAAAATGAGTTGCCATGTGTTTTTGCTCTCTGGGCTTTAAGTTATCAAGCAAGGAGCAATGTGAGGGTGCACTACCTCATAACAACTAATCAAAATGTTTCTGCTAATAGCTGAAGTCTAATAGGTTGGTAAAAGTTACTGCACATTACATATAATGTCTACAACAGTTCACTCTCATCATCACTAGATGCACTTGCTCCCCTAACCACACGCAGAATTAGGCCCCGACCGTTACAACCCTGGCAAACTGACAACACTAGAAATCTCAAGAGACATTGCCGTGCTCTTGAACGACTGTGGCGTAAAACCAAATGCCTGCAAGATTTCACCCTATATAAATCTGCCCTTCTAAAATACAATTCATGCCTCCATGCTGCCAAACAAGCCTACTTTGTCTCTCTTATTAATTCCTTGTCATCCAGTCCCCGTCGGCTCTTCTCAACCTTTAACTCTATGCTTCGTCCACCACCCCCTCTACCCACTAACTCACTCACTGCCCAAGAGATTGCCAATCACTTCAAAGACAAGATCAATGCAATTCGTGAGGACATCTCCACTGTGCGTACATCTTCCCCACCCATCATACCTTGCCCAGCAGCACATTCAACCCTCTCCTCTTTTGAATTGGCTACTACGGAAGAGGTTACAAAAATTTTCTCGAATGCCCACCTAACCAATTGTCCCTTGGATCCTGTTCCCTCACAACTACTACGGTCACCCTCTTCTTCTATCCTATGCTCCCTCACCCACATCTTCAATCTCTCCCTTTCTAGTGGCATTTTCCCCTCCCCTCTAAAACATGCACAGATCACTCCCATTCTTAAAAAGCCCTCACTGGACCCTACCGACCTGAACAACTTAAGACCCATCTCATTACTCCCATTCACCTCTAAACTTCTAGAACGCTTAGTCTACAACCGTCTTAGCTCCTACCTCAATGAAAATAACCTTCTTGACCCCTTACAGTCTGGCTTTCGCTCGCAGCACTCCACGGAAACTACCTTACTAAAACTCACTAACGATTTACTAACTGCTAAAACCAACAGCCAGTACTCCATACTCCTACTACTTGACCTCTCTGCGGCCTTTGATACTGTTGACCACCCGCTCCTTCTCAATAAACTACATTCCCTTGGCCTCCGAGATTCTGCTCTATCCTGGTTCTCTGGCTATTTATCACAGCGCTCCTTCAGTGTCACCTACAACTCTGTCTCCTCCTCTCCATTGCCCCTTTCTGTGGGGGTCCCCCAAGGCTCGGTTCTTGGACCCCTTCTCTTCTCTATCTACACCACCTCCCTTGGTCACCTAATAACTGCCCACGGCTTCCAATACCACTTATACGCTGATGACACCCAAATCTATCTGTCTACTCCTCACCTCACTCCTTCAGTCTCCTCTCGCATTACTAACTTACTAACTGACATATCAGCATGGATGTCGCACCACTTCCTTAAACTAAATCTCTCTAAAACTGAGCTATTAATATTCCCCCCCGCCCGTGCCCCCCTCCATGACTTTTCCATCAAAATCAACAATGCAACCATCAGTCCCTCCCCTCACGCCAGGGTACTAGGTGTAATCCTAGACTCCGACTTGTCATTTCAGCCTCAAATCCAATCATTGTCAAAAGTTTGTAGAATTCACCTCCGTAACATCTCTAAAATTCGCCCTTTTTTAACAAATGAAACCACCAAGCTCCTCATTCACTCCCTTGTTATCTCTCGCCTTGACTATTGCAACTCCCTTCTCATTGGCCTACCGCTCCATAGGCTATCCCCTCTTCAGTCTATCATGAATGCTGCTGCCAGACTTATCCACCTTACCAACCGCTCAGTGTCTGCCAACCCTCTACTTCAATCCCTACACTGGCTCCCAATCACCCAGCGAATTAAATTCAAAATTCTAACCACAACATACAAAGCCATTCACAACTCTGCTCCAAGCTACATCACTAATCTTGTCTCCAAATATCACCCAAATCGTCCTCTCCGCTCTTCTCAAGACCTCCTGCTTTCAAGCTCTCTCATCTCCTCCTCCCATGCTCGTCTCCAGGATTTCTCCAGAGCCTCTCCCATCCTCTGGAACTCGCTACCTCCATCTATCCGGCTATCCCCTACTCTTGCTACCTTCAGGCAATCCCTGAAAACTCATCTCTTCAGGAAAGCCTATCACGTCTCCAACTAATCTCCTACCACTTCCACCAGCTCATTCCCCACAGTTACAACCTTTTGTACCACCTGCCCCACCCTATTAGATTGTAAGCTCTTCTGAGCAGGGCCCTCTTAATCCTATTGTATTGTATTGTATTATATTATAACTGTATTGTCTCCCTTTTATATTGTAAAGCGCTGCGTAAACTGTTGGCGCTATATAAATCCTGTATAATGATAATAATAATAATAACATTTTTAAAAGTGAATAATAAATCCAATGTACACACTAAATGTGCACAAGTTAAAAGGTAGACTTATGGTTTTGCTGACCTTTTAAAGTGCTGGGTTCCTGGCTGTCATGCTAATCCACTGGTATCAATACCGTCTTACTTTTCGAGACAGTGATCTGGGACAAACAGAGATCAGACTTCACTTGCAGCATGATTGTTCTGGGTCACCGACTTGGAAACTATTGAAGCCATCAAATCACTGTGGCACCCAGGCAACAAGCATCTGCAGAAGGTCAGCAACACCACCCTTCATATTTCTTCCATTACATTCCCTGCCATCCTTTGTAATATTTAGCTGTTGACAGCTCGCTTCTGATGTCCAGGCTAAGCAGATATAGTCAGTGGTTTGGCCCTACACAGCTCTTGCCCTTTGACAGAACATACCCCACACAAAGTGACTGTTCTTGGATGCAAGCTCCAAAAGAATGCATAATGGTGTCACATGAAAGGTCTACAGAGCTCTACAATTTCACATCATTATGTGCTCTCAAGAGCTAGGGAACAATGAGGTTGATTTAACCACTTCAGCTCGGGAAATATTTACCCCCCTACATGACCAGGCAATTTTTTGCGATACGGCACTGCGTTATTTTAACTGACAATTGCGTAATCATGCGACGGTGTACCCAAATAAAATTGATGTCCTTTTTCCCCCACAAATAGAGCTTTCTTTTGGTGATATTTGATCACCTCTGCAGTTTTTATTTTTTGCGCTATAAACAAAAAAACACTGAGAATTTTCTGCTATAAAACATATTCAATAAAAAAAAATGTTAAAAAAAAAGGGAATTTCTTTATAAATTTAGGCCAATAAGTATTCTGCTACATATTTTTGGTAAAAAAAAAATCCCAACAAAGGTTAGTGCAAAAGTTATAGTGCCTACAAACTATTTTTTTTACTAGTAATGGCAGTGATCAGCGACTTATTGTGGGACTGCGATATTGTAGCAGACAGTCAGGGCACTAAGTGACACTTTTTTGGGGATCAGTGACACTAATACAGGGATCATTGATAAAAAATATGCACTGTCACTGTACTAATGACACTGGCTGGGAAGGGGTTAAAGTGGTTGTATACCCCCGATTGTGAGTTTTAGTGAGTTCTAAAATAAGGCTTACCTATAGGTAGTGGAAATATCTCCTAAACGTGCGTAATTTATGAGATATTTACCTTGCAGTGCGCTGATGTCATCGGCGCATGCGCTGTGAAGAAATGTACCTCAGTTTCTTCCCGAGAGTGTGCTGTGACTGGCGACTCCGGCGGGCATGTCCGGGAGTTATGTCACGCGGCTCCAAACAGTCACACAGCCAGAGTTCGTGGCCCCGGAAGAGGGGCGAAGATAGATGCTTCCTGCAGCAGGGACAGCGCGGGCTTCGTTTGCAGGTAAGTGCCACATAATGGGCTAGTATGCGATGCATACTAGCCCATTATGCTTTTACTTTGCAGGGTTTGCTGGAAACAAAAGAGGAAGTAAAACCCATCAGGGTTTACTTCCTCTTTAACATCAATGGACGATCAAAATGTGTAACTAGTTGGTGTTTTACAAAACTGTGGGAGGTGCTTGTAACAGGGGATGGTATAGTTCCGTGTCCCTGCTTTGCAGAAACAAAGAACCTCAACCCATGCCTTCCCCGCTGACCAAGCGGCAATCTACCTTGTTTATATAGGCAGACTGCTGTTCTGTCTGTGTAACGAACAATCTGCGTGTGCTGGCGGACGTCAAGTGCCTGCGCGCCCCCAACCCGGAAGTGTAGGAGAGCTGCCATGCCGCTGTATACATTCAAACTATTACTGTATATATACAGTATATGGTCGGCAAGTGGTTAAAGGCAAATAGACTGTGCACTTTGCAGGTGCAGTTGCACTAATTTTTCCAAGAACTTAGTGAATGTGGTGAAACTCAGCCGATTTCCATCATCCAATCATATGCAAGCAAAAATGTTTTTCTTTTGGTTTTTGGTTTTCCTTGCACCTGATTGGGTATTCTTTACAAAGTGAAGCTTCACCACATTCACTAAGCTCTGGGGTAAATGAGAGCAACTGCACTTTCAAAATGCACATTCTGTTTGCCTTTAGTAAATCAACCCCAGTGTGTGAGACTTAAGGCAATCTCTGACCCTTACACACATGTACACCTGTAGTTTTGGGATCGCAGGCAGAATTGTTGCGATTCTGCCTGTGATTACAAATCACACTGTAGCAGTGGCAAAACACACCACATGTGTTTGGGTGGCATTCATTTTTAGCCATTAAAAATGTTTGCATTTGAGGTGCTATACCTCAAACGCACTACCGTTTTGCAGCGATAAATTGCGCAACAATCGTGACAAATCGCATCGCGAGAAGCTTGCCGCCCAAAAGAAGCTCCTGCTCCTTTTTGGGTAACAAGTTTCAGGCCATGCAGTTTTCTGCAATTGATCACGCAACAATCACAGCGAAACGACACCATGTTCGAGGTGCCATTAAAAACGAATAGCACTTAAACATGCACGGTGCGTTTTTTCACTATTGCAGTGCAATTAGGAATCATGGGCAGAATCGTGATTCTGCTTGCGATCCCAAATCGCCAGATGTGAAGGGGGCCTTAAGCATCAAGCTCAGAAAAGTAAACACATCTGGAAGTCTGGAAACAGGAGAAAAATAAATATTTTATTATTGGGTAACCATGCACAAATATAATAGCTTAAGACTGAATGTTCAAATTCTTGTCTGTCCCCAATCACAAGTGGTTCTCTTATACATATTCACAATACAACCCCCGCTTTCCCCTCTTTCCGGGTCTGTTACCTTTGGGAGGCACATAGTTGAATGCAATTTGGAAAGAGGACTGTATAAGGAGAAGAAAGAAGCTGGTATAGTATATAGCCTTTAAAAATCGTCCGGTGTGCCCTAAAGAACAAACAAAATAGTCATATACAATATTATCACACCGAACATTCAGCATTAATGGCCACACATTTCACAGTTTTGAAGTTTTTCATCAACTTTCAATCAAAGCAACAACTCACGCTTTTCAATTTTTCCCACATTTAAGTGACCTTGTGCAACTCCCTAATGGACAATGAGGCTGTTAATCACCATTTACAACAATAGGGAGTGAAACTGGACTTGGCTTTCATTGAGAAAGTTAAAATTTTCACACCCAAATCACCCAGGTAAAGCCTGCTACACACAATGAGAATATCAGACGAATGATCGTCTGGTTTTTTTTGCATGCTAGTTTCCATATCGAAAAATAAGAGATTACTAAAGTTACGAAAATTATCGTACAACAGAATAAAAATGTGGAAGTGATGTCATGTGTTGTAGTGTATTTGTATTGTATTTTTGGACGAAAACTGTACTGAATAAAACTAAAAATGTCCTGTTTGTGCCTTCGGATAATTTCGGACGAAAGCTTTGTACTAACAATCAGATTATCATAAAATCGATTTAGAGGTGCCTGATTTGAACTGAGAATTAAATTTTTAAGCAGAGTAAAGGTTCTCCTCAAAGTATATGCATAAATCAGGAAAAGCTAAAAACGATGTCAAACAGATAAGCAAACAGAATATTGGCATTAAAAAAGGGGATCAACTCCAAAGATAAAACGATAATTCTCCCACTCTGCAAGGCTCTGGTCCGGCCGCACCTGGAGTATGCTGTCCAGTTCTGGGTACCAGTCCTCAGGAAGGATGTACTGGAAATGGAGCGAGTACAAAGAAGGGCAACAAAGCTAATAAAGGGTCTGGAGGATATTAGTTATGAAGAAAGGTTGTGAGCACTGAACTTATTCTCTCTGGAGAAGAGAAACTTGAGAGGGGATATGATTTCAATATACAAATACCATAATGGTGACCCCACAATAGGGATAAAAGTTTTTCGCAGAAGGGAGTTTAACAAGACACGTGGCCACTCATTAAAATTAGAAGAAAAGAGGTTTAACCTTAAACTACGTAGAGGGTTCTTTACTGTAAGAGCGGCAAGAATGTGGAATTCCCTTCCACAGGCGGTGGTCTCAGCGGGGAGCATCAATAGTTTCAAAAAACTATTAGATAAGCACCTGAATGACCACAACATACAGGGATATACAATGTAATACTGAAATATAATCACACACATAGGTTGGACTTGATGGACTTGTGTCTTTTTTCAACCTCACCTACTATGTAACTATTTCAGCTTATTTTTTGCTGTCTGTTTCCCGTTGGAGAGATTTACTATCTCTCCCTGTCCTGGTGACGCAATGGAATGTAATGCCGCGTACACACGACCGGACTTTGCGGCATACTTGGTTCGGCGGACTGGAGTCCGTCGGACAATTCGATTGTGTGTGGGCTCCAGAGGACTTTTTTCCTCGAAAGTTGGACGGACCTAGAAATGAAACATGTTTCAAATCTTTTCGACGGACTCGAGTCCGGTTGAAAAGTCCGCTTGTCTGTATGCTAGTCCGACGGACAAAAACCGACGCTAGGGCAGCTATTGGCTACTGGCTACCAACTTCCTTGTTTTAGTCCGGTCGTACGTCATCACGTACGAATCCGTCAGACTTTGGTTGATCGTGTGTAGGCAAGTCCGTTCATTCGGAAAGTCCGTCGTAAAGTCCGTCAAAAAGTCCGCAGGACAAAGTCTGCCATAAAGTCCGCTTGTGTGTACGCGGCATTAGAGACAACAAAGGGATGAAAGTCCCTGTCTTATGGCCCGTACACACAATCAGAAAATCTTACACTTTCAAAGCGACCGTACGATAATCTAATCATTAGTACACAGCTTTTTTAGAGCTGATCACGACAATTCATGCAAAATTATTAGGGACAATAATTATTGGGATTATTGGGACAAGCATGAAAAATTTTCTCGTATGATACCAGATTGTATGATTTTCACGTAATCAGTACAGTTTTTCCCCGAAAATACAATACATCCCATCACTTTAAGATTTTTATTCTGGCGTACGAGAATTTTCATAACTTTAGTAAACTCTCCATTTTCGATATGAGACTAGCATGCAAAAAAAAACAAAAAAACCTGACGATCATTCATACGATAATCTCATTGTGTGTACCAGACATTAGACAGCTGTCTTTAAAGCAGCTGTCTCCACTGAATGATTAAGCCTCACTTCTTGTTCTTGTAACAACTGTGAAATTTTGGATTGCCCATTACTTTCTGTCTAGGTGACAATGGTTACAATGGCAAATACAGAGGGTAAAACCATCTAGCTAGAATTACAAACAGCCATAAGCAATTGACAGGGATTATTCCTTCCCTACTCCATGCAAAAACCTAAAAACAAAAAAAAAAAAAAAAAAAGGTTTTGCTATACAAAACACTTATAACAAGAACTCTGTACTAACTAGATATAATGCACATTATTTTGTATAAAATGTACTATAAAAGCTCTGCTTCAACCTTTTTCCAAGCTTCCCGCCACCATGGACACCCCCCCCCCCCTAAAAAAACAAAAGTTAAATACTTTAACTAATTTATTCAGACTGCAGGTTTACTGAAAGCTAAAAATGCTGATTACATTCACCTTGATATAATACAATAACTGAAGTATGGCCCAGTTAGCGGTAACGATTTTTAAAAGTTCTACGACCCATTAGCGTCAGTTAAATTCTACAACAGCTTTAATGTGTTTTCTTGAAAAATAGACAATAAACCACTTTTAAATTATACAGAAGCTGATTTCTACATTATCCACCAGTAGAGATCCATTCCACCTTTTCTGACATAAATTTTCAATTCTATTTAAATTCTTCAAAACTGTAAAACAAAATAATATGCATGCAGTCATTACAGTATGTGACGTGAAATACAGTACTGTATGTGTATGAAGACTGCAAAGCTGCAATACAGGGAGGTGGAAAAACCTTACAGGCACTTTTGGTGCAATGGAGTAATACAGACAATACATTCCATTAGGATATAATGGAGCAATACAGAGGATGTCAGAGCTTGCGATCAACTATGTAATAATGGAACGATATAGAAGGTGGAGGAGCTATCAGGGTATAAAGGACTGACAGAAAGTGGAAGAGCATACAAGCTATTGGGCTCCATTCACACCTCAGTGATCTGACGCACGTTTTTCAGAGGAGAGCATTCAAAACCAGCTATCCATGGTATTCTATGAGAGCCATTCCACATATAAGTGATGTGCTTTTACTTGTCATGCCAAAGTAGTACATGAGCTTCTTTGCAGAAGGAAAGCATGTTTTTGGCCCTATATATTTTATTAAGAGCACATGAAAATGCCTGAAAACATTAGCAATACATGTTTTTCTAGCACTTTTCTGCCTTGCAACAAACTCCTGCTCCTTTAAATAGCCCCAAACAAAAATATGCATGCCTGAAAATGCATAAAAAAAGGATTAATATTGCTAAAAACTAAACAAAAGTAGCCAACCTTCAGGTGTGAACCAAGCTTTAAGCCATAATGGAGTGACGCAAAGTGGAAATAATTGACAATCTATAAGGGTATAATGTGACAATACAGGTGGACAAGCTTATAGTTACAGTTAAAGTACAAAAGGTAAAACACATAAAATACAAGAGCTTACAGTCTATTGGGCTATAAAAGAATAATGAAAGGTGGAAAAGCCTATTATCTATTATACCATAAAGAAGAAAAACAAAAACGGTAGAGAAATATTTACCAGTCTGCGAGTTAGCACTACATAAGACAGAGGAGCATGCAATTTACTAGGATATAAAGAACCATACAGTAGGTGGAGAGCCTTATACTCTATTACTGTATGAGAAAACAGCAATACAAGAACTGTAATAGCCTGTTGTCCTATAAACTAGGGAATGAGAAGGTGGAAGAGCTTGAAATCTATCAGGTAAGAAGGGAGTGCCAGAAGAAAAATGAGGCTTTGATCCATTCATATAAAACACAAATAAAACATCTGCTGACAACTGTACTGGATAATATTAACACAATATTTAAATAAAAGTAAGCTATTGAAGAACAAACATTAAGCCAACTCTACTAGTAAACCAGTTTACAGACACCTGCCTTTCATTGTGGTGTACGATGGCTTTGACAAAAGAGGGACGAGCATCAGGTAGATAAAATAGATGACCGAAAATCCATTGAAACGGATACATATTGCTGCAAGACATGAACCAGAAGAGCAGACGTGAACAGGGTTAATCTGTGGCTACTGAAATCATTCCTGGCAATAACAAAGCGTTCCAGGTTTTTGGTTACAGCTGCAATGTATATGCACCGGGGAAACTGCTGAAAGGCATGGAAAGTTTATACATCTCAATATAGGTACTGATACAATTCACATGGGTACTGTCTGATAGACTAAAGAATTTGACAGTGGTAAAAAAAAAAAAAAAAAAAAAAAAAAAAAACATTTCAAAGAGACATTAGTTGGAAAATTGCACTTTGAAAAAAAAGTGAACAGTCCAAAATGCATCCAATAACTGCGGGTTCTGACGGGGTCACAGTGCAGATTTAGCAGCTTTGGTGCATATGGTCATCCCACTCTCTGCACATCCTCCCAGCACCAAAAGCAGTAGAAGAGACCCAGTTAGGTTTTTTGGGGGGTCAAAGCACTGTAGCAAGCCAATTTCCAACCCTCAGACATTTAGCTATGCTGCTTAAACAGACAAGTGCTGCACCCCGAGTTTCTAGTGCCCAGCAGGAAAAAGGGGAGTGTAATGTAGTGTCCTGCTTTGCTCACAGCGCCCACAACTTAGGAAAGGGGAGTGAAGCAACCCTGACCAATTACACTTCTTCCAAAAACAAAAAAATTCCACTGAAGGTGTAAACTATCTATATTCTAAGTAAGTATGCTATAATTGGTGTTATGGTACCCACACATATTAGATGATCCTCTCTCTCATCTGTGAGTTTATGAAGGCTATTATTAATAGAAACTCTTCAGACAGTCGTGGACGCCAAGGAAGGGAGAAAAAAAGTCTTTATGCCAGAGTAGAATTCCCCAGTGATTACTATTGCTTCCATTATGAGAAGGACTGTGCCATGGCTGTCTGTGTTGGCATGCTGGTCTAATAGAAGCATGACTGTTTATAACCAAATTTAATGCGTTTACATCTGGCCGCCAGTCTATGAACAATTTTGTTAATTCTTTACAAAATAAAATGTAGATATTACAATAAAGAAAGACATAAAAAAGAAAAAATATGAGAAAAACCTAGGAGCTTGGGTAATCAATACATACCCGTACTGGAAAGGTCCTGTGTACAATTTCCACCAGGGATGTTCTCCCTATGTTTCTATGCGGTTGCTTTACTAAAACTGGAGAGTGCAAAATCTGGTGCAGCTCTGTATAGAAACCAATCAGCTTCCAGGTTTATTTTGTCAAAGCCTAATGGAACGAGCTGGAGTTAGAAGCAGATTGGCTACCATGTACGGCTGCACCAGATTTTGCACTCTCCAGTTTTAGTAAATCAACCCCAGTGGCTTTTTTTCTGGTTTTCTTCTTCTAGCGGAAGGTTATTTGGTTTCTGAGTTAACTCGCCCTAGAGTTTAGGACTGTGGCAGGTATGATGGATAATAAGCTCCACAGTGGAAGAGACTGGTGCGGGTGGTGGAAAACTCTCTTTGAAGAGCAGCATAATACATTGCAACAATTTAAGTTCAAGATAATAAATTAATGACAGAAGACAGATATTAGAAAAATAGATCGGAGAACAGATATAAGGCATATTTTGTTACATACCCGCCAGTAGGCAGACTGGGAGCAGGAATCGAAAGACAAGACCACAGAGCAGCTCATTTGCCATTCTTCGGCCGTTGGGTAGTCGGGTCACATTAGGACACACATCTTGAATACCTAAAAGGGTCACATCTTCTAGTCAACCTTTGTGCCCAGGAGTGACTGGAAAAAGGTTACAGGATTTCCATTAGGCAGGAATTTAAAGAGACTCACCTTGATATCCTTACTGGTCAGATGAGAGCCAGGAGTGAGAGGTCCTCAGAAGAGTGAGGGGAGGTGCCTGCAAGCTGAGGGAAGGAATCTATTGATCTTTATGCCCTCATCTTCCTCTCCTCTCTGGACAATTCATACTGCCGCACCTAACCTCCCATCTCTGTTACAGACACACAGTGTACTCACACAGGCTGGCTTATCACACAGTCAAGATGTAATCATCTTTTTTGCTTTATAAAATTTCACTGAAATATTTAAAATGTAAATTCTAGACCTTCAGCACTTTAGTCCTATGTGCTCCCTGAAGTGACACCTTTGTAAATAAAAAAAAGACCTGCTTTAAAATGAACCTGTGCTTTTCTATTCAGGGATAAACAACAGGTTCTCCTCACCAGTAGCATATACACTGATCAGCCATAACATAATGACCACCATAATGGTAAAGTGAATAACATTGGTCATCTCATTACAATGGCGTCTGAAAGTGGGTGGGATATACTAGGCAGCAAGTTAAACCCTTTGCGCCTAAAGGTAAAACAAATCCGAATGCCTAAGCACAATTTTGACTATGTGTTAACTATGCGTTAGTAAAACCGTACATATCATCATACTTTGTGCATCCAGGTGAATTATACCTTGGTTTTTTTTTTTTTTCAGGACAAAAATTGGGCTTTATTTGGTGTTAGATGATAATGGATATCTATTGATTTTTTTTTTATTATCAAAAAGGAAAACTGGTCCAAAATAGTAAAAAAAAACAAATGTTTTTTTAAATGTAGCTGTATATTTCTTGCTACTACCATAACCTACCAGCAAAGAAGAACCCAAAATCAATTCTCCTGTTCCTGGTGATCGCAGCTATACCACATATGTGTATGTTAGTTGTTGTTTGTACACGTAGTACAGCCAAACAAACAAACAATCGTGCCCATTTTGCTTTTTTTTTTTTTTTTTTTTTTTTAATCCTACCTGAAAACACACTGACACGAATTGACACAAATCGATGGATACTTAAAGAAAGAAATAAATAAATAAATTACTGACCCTGCCTGACATTGACCCAAACACTTACCCTGGCACTGACCTAGGCATTTTTTTTCATCTCTCTCCTCCATTCACAGAGAAAAAAAAACAGGGGTGTGCTTTACAGTGACTGATCACTGTGATGGCCAGTCAGAGGCCATCACAGCGATCAGGTGACCTGGAATTGGGAGTTCCGGGTCCTGATCGTTAGTACGGGGCCCTCCTTAAGACCCTGGTCTCTGTGCTTGATGGCGCGCTTCCAGCACAAATGGAGATATGCAAATGTACAGCCCCACAGAAAAAAAAACCAGTCCAGTGGGGCCACATATTTGCGTACGGTCAGCATAAGGCCCCTTTCACACTGGGGCGGTGGGGCGTCGGCGGTAAAACGGCGCTATTTTTAGCGCCACTTTACCGTTGTTTTTGCGACGGTATTCGTCCGCTAGCGGTGCGGCCGAAATAGGGTTAAAACCGCTCGCATAGCGCCGTTACAGTGGCAGTATAGCCGCGCTGCCCCATTGATTTCACCGCTCCAAAGATGCTGTTTGCAGCAATGCTTCAGTGTGAAAGCCCTCGGGCTTTCACACTGGAGAAACAGCAGCGGCAGGTTTAGGTCAGTTTGCAGGCACAATTTTTAGCGCAATAACGCCTGCAAACCGCCCCAGTGTGAAAGGGGCCTAAAGGGTTTAACGTGTTGTCACTGAAGTTGAGGTGTTGAAAGCAGAAAAAAATGGGCAAGTGTAAAGATTTGTGTGATTTTTCTTTTAAAATATATTTAAGTTTTATTAAAATGTTTGCAAGATTGGCGTATGGTCGGGCAAAACCTCTTTCCTGACAGACTCCATGGCAGCCTACGTATGGGTTAATCCCGCCTCTCATACCTCATAGGACCCCACTCCCATAAATCTTTACAACTAGACAGAGACCGTGTTCCTTTTTTGTCCTCCTCCTAGAACCAAGGTAGTCTTACCTTAAGATATTGTCGGTCCAGTCCTGGTGGTTTGCACGCGAAGATGACGGTTCTGGCGGTGTCCTTTTTTGGAGTCCATTTACCTTAGCTATTAGCAGGGTGGACATGGGCAGTTAATGCGATGCCTTGAAGAGCTTAATAGCCAGCCATTGGCAGGCAAGCGGCAACATGGCCATTCGTCCCAGCTATTAGAGGGAGGCCCTTTCATGAAATGCCCTGGTCGTGCAGTATGAGCAGCAATGGCTCCCAGTCCCAGGCCGGATCGAATCGGTGCCGTGGTGGTGATGTATATTGTTTTCTTTTACATGGCAGCTGTGTTTGTTTGTTGTCTGTCCCCTCTAGCTCCGTTCTCTTCCTGGTCATGGCGGCTGGGACGCATCTGCGTTCCAGTTTGCCGCTTCTTAGCCCTTCTGCGCATGCGCGAGCCGCGATTTAAATCGAGGCTTGGTTGTGCGTGCGCGGTCCAGGCAAGATGGCGGCGGTTGCGCATGCTCGCGGTGTCTATGGGGTGGCGTCGAACACAGCGTAGGTTCGCTGTGAGCGCGATGACATCATCCTGGGCGGCAGATTCAAATAGCTGTCAGATTCAGCTATTTCTTGGGATGCTTTTCATGCTTCAGCAGCTGATTCCCCGAGCACATATCTTGGCTGTTCAAGGTAGGAGTTATGCTGCACTGCCTGCCTATGTTTTTTTCCTAACTGCTAAACCATCAGTTTCTTATATACTGTCTTGATTGCTTTCAGTGTCTTTCTGGTCATTTGTTTGCTATGGATGTGCCACCGCCCCCCAATGGCCAACCCTTACTCTGCAGGTAGGATGGAATTAATTTTCCCTCTGCCTGTTTTTGTTTTGGGTTTTATTATCAGGTGCATGTTAACTCTGTTTTTTCCCTCAGCCCTTCTAGGTCTGAACACCGTTCTTTGGCACGTGAAGCTAGTGACAAATCTAGATCACAAAACTGTCACTCTACGTCAAGCTCTAGACGTCCTAGATCATCCTCCAGACGGTCCACGTCTAGTCGTCATTCTCACCGCCATTCCAGCCGCTCTGATAAGAAAGCATGCTGGTGATGTAGAGCTCAGGTCCCAGAGGGTAAATCTCTCTGTGAGTTATGCTATGCTCGAGCTGTTAAAGAACGAGGAGCTGGAGACCAACAGGTGGAGGCTCTGGTTAGAAGAGTGGTTCAAGAGTCTTTGAACAGGACAGATCCCGTTCGTACAACCAGCCCTCCTGCTGCTCCACCACCAGTTCCTGACAGGGTTGACCCTGAGATTCCAGGTCCCTCTCGACGAAGTCTCTCCTTGAGTGGTTCCTCGGACAGCGAAGCGGATGTGGAAGATTCCAGTACAGGCTTTGATTTTTCCTTGGTTCCACAGATGGTTAAAGTGGTTAAAGACGCATTGAGATGGGAGGAGCCAGTAGAAGCACCCTCTAAGCAGAGGAAGTACTTCAAGCAGCTCAGAAAAGAACGCCCAAACTTCCCCTTCCTGGGTGAACTTGGGGAAATTATTTCAGATGAATGGAGTAAAGTTGAGAGGAAGAACTCGCTGATTTCCAAGATAGCGAAAATGTACCCATTCAAAAGTGAGGAGGTAAAGCATCTGGAAGCGGCACCCCTCATTGATGCGGCTTTAATGAGGTTAGTGAAACATGTCACGCTTCCTCTGGAAGACACCGTTTCTTTTAAAGATGGTTTGGAGAGGAAGATCGACACTGACCTCAAACGCATTTATATTACGGCAGGCATGGCTTGTAAACCAGCCCTGGCTCTTGCAGCTTTGTCTAAAGCTATGGAAGCATGGACGGATGATATGGATGCAGTATTGGTAAAGATCTCTGAGGAGTTGCTCAAGAACTCACCAGTACATGAGCTGAAGCTGGCATCAGCCTTTCTGGGGGAAGCATCCCTTGATATTATCCGCCTTGTGGCACGTGTCATGCTTTCCTCGGTAACGGCGAAGCGTGCCTTGTGGTTGCGCCCGTGGGTTGCGGATCCTGCCTCTAAACAGGCATGGTGTAAAATTCCCTTTGAGGGTTCCTCCCTCTTTGGGAATAAACTGGATTCTGCCATTACCCGTGCTACAGGGGGTAAATCAGGGTTCTTACCCCAGGATCGCCGTCTTTTTGGTCAGAGAAAAACTTATCCCAGACAAGATCAGGAGCGTGCGAGGGATGCACACCTCTACAGACCTGGCCGTGATTTCAGAAAAAACTGGAGGAGAAATCAACCTTCAGGGCAGAGTCCTCGAAGTCAGCCTCTTCCGGGGGACGTGAGGCTGCAAAGTCCTTTCGATATAGAGCCTGTCCAGACGGAGCGAGTCAGGGCTCGTTTACTCCGTTTCCAGCATGTCTGGGCAGCCTCGATTCAGGATTTCTGGACCGTCAAAATGGTCTCTTCGGGTCATACTTGGGTGTTCAGCAGCCCACCCACACACCTGTTTGTTCCTACAACTCTTCCACACATAGAAGAGAAGAAACAGGTTCTTCTGTCATATACGGATTCACTAGTAGCCCAAGGGGCCGCCATTCAAGTACCAACAGAAGAGAGATTCCTAGGGGTGTACTCCCCCCTTTTCATGGTCCTCAAAAAGAATGGGTCCTGGAGGCCGGTAATCGACTTGACTTATCTGAACTCCTTCATCAAGAAGGAAAAATTCAAGATGGAGACTCTGCTAACAATACGCCAGACGATACAACCGGGAGATTGGCTTGTCTCCATAGACCTGAAAGATGCCTACTTTCACGTGCCGATTGCAAAGGAATTCCAGGTGTATCTCCGATTCGCAGTAGATCAGAGGCATCTCCAATTCACATGTCTCCCATTCGGGCTTACAACATCGCCTCGAGTGTTTTTGAAGCTCTTATTGGCTGTGGTAGCGTTAATCAGGGTCAAAGGTATCCGGTTACACCATTATTTGGATGACCTACTTCTGCTTTCACAAGAGAGGGGTCAGCTGTTGGCACATCGAGATCAGGTCATCTCTACCCTAACAGAGTTTGGTTGGCTGTTGAACAAGGAGAAGTGTCATCTAGATCCAACGCAGTCTCTAATATTCCTTGGAGCCCAGTTCAACACCGTGGAAAGCACCATCTCTCTGCCTCTGGAGAAAATTCCGGTGATTCGGGAAAGAATTTGTCTAGCATTATCATCACCTCTTCTCAGAGCCTCGCAATGTCTAAAGATAATCGGCACCATGGTAGCCACAGCCCCCATGGTGACGTGGGCACAATGGAAGATGCGGCCCTTTCAGAAGGGGTTTCTCCAACAGTGGGATCCAGGGTCTCGAGACCATCTGGTACGAGTAACCACCTCCATGCGGGAGAGCCTCCCCTGGTGGCTGCAACGGAAGAATCTTCTCAATTGCCATTCCATAGCGCCTGTCTCCTGGATCACGGTGACAACGGATGCAAGCAACAGAGGTTGGGGCGCTCTCTGCCTGACGGAGGTAGCCCAAGGCAGATGGGACTTCCCATCCCAAGGGATAGTTTCGAATATCCTGGAGCTTCGAGCTGCCTTCCGTGTGCTTCAAGCCTTTTCCCACTTGACGTCAGGAGCCTCAGTCCCCCTGAGACTGGACAATACGACTGCAGTGTCTTACATCAAGAGGCAGGGGGGCACCCGCAGTCTTTCTTTGCTGAAGGAAGTAAGTCCGATCATGTCCTGGGCCCAGGTGAACTTGGCAAATTTATCGGCTGTTTATCTCCCCGGAATTCAGAATGTCCAGGCGGACTTCCTTTCAAGGGTCACCCTGGACAACAACGAATGGTCTCTCCACACCGAAGTGTTCAACTGGGTTTTGTCTCTGGGAGCGATGCCGGAAGTAGATCTGTTTGCATCCCCTTGCAACTTCAAACTGAGGAAATATTACACGAGGTGTCGCTGTCCCCAAGCCTTCGGAGTGGATGCCCTGACGGACCAGTGGAGATTCCGCAAGGCCTACGCCTTTCCCCCCGGTACCAGTCATTCTACGATTTCTATCAAGGCTCAGGTGGGAAGAAGTCGAAGTAGTGGCGATTGTTCCTTTCTGGCCCAACAGGCCATGGTTTCCTCTCCTGGTTCAGCTCAGCTACCGGGATCTGGTCCCTCTCCCGTCCAGACCAGATCTCCTGTCATCTTCAGGGGAGCAATAAAACTTAGACCTCAAAGGAGGCCAAGATTTTCTAAATGGGATCCTCCTCTTGTCCTGGACTTCTTCGCAGGAAGAGAAATACCTCATGTGGACCAGTCATCTATTAGGGAACTTTCCCTCAAAGTGGTCTTTTTAGTAGCCATAACATCGGCTAAGAGGGTTTCCGAAATTGGTTCCTTAGGATTCAAAGAACCATTCCTTACGTTCTTCCCTGATCGAGTGGTCCTGATTCCTATGTTAGGTTCAAATCCCAAAGTAACAACTGTCTTCCATGAAAATCAGTAAATTGTTCTTCCTATGTTCAAGTCTTCTGAGGACTCTAATATTCATCCTCTAGATGTCGGAGAAGTTCTAAAGCAATACTTGGAAGCCACAGCTTCTTTTCGCCAATCTGATCACCTGTTTGTCCCCTTCCACGGTAAAAACAAGGGAAAGCGTGCTTCCTCTACAACCATTGCAGCATGGATTGTTTAGGCCATTCAGTGGGCTTACAAGTCTAATGCTGGCAATACACTATACAATTTTCTTATTCAATTTCCTTTAGAATTACCTTCAACCATGTAGTGCAAGGGCCTGCCTGATAGCATACAAATTGAAAGGGTTTAGGTTTGACCTCATATTATATGGTTTTGGTAAATCTAAAGGAAAGTTGAACAAGAAAATTGTATAGTGTATGGCCAGCCTAAGGGTTTGGCTTCTCTGGAGGCAGTGACCGCTCATTCTACCAGGAGTGTTTCTACATCGTGGGCAGCATCCCGGCATGTATCTCCGGACGTGATCTGTAAAACGGCCTCATGGTCATCAATTAACACCTTTATGACGCACTATTGTGTAGAACCGGCTTCCTTGTCTTCGGTTAATTTTGGTTTGCACGTATTATCTGTTGATGGTGCCAATTAAACCTTTTTTTCTTTAACCAGTAATTGCCCGGAAATAATGGCTAGTTATTTCCCATACGTAGGCTGCCATGGAGTCTGTCAGGAAAACGGAAAATTTATATCAAATACTTACCGTAATTTTCCTTTCCTGATGGACTCCATGGCAGAAGGAGTTCCCTCCCATTTGCTGGAGTAGGCTAAGTTACGGAACACGGTCTCTGTCTAGTTGCAAAGATTTATGGGAGTGGGGTCCTATGAGGTATGAGAGGCGGGATTAACCCATACGTAGGCTGCCATGGAGTCCATCAGGAAAAGAAAATTACGGTAAGTATTTGATATAAATTTTCCGTTTTGTATCAACCCCAGGCTGTTTATTTAACTTTATATTAAGAGCACCTGCCAACATCAGCAGGCCAACATTTGCACTGCTAGTACCCATATTACTGCTTTTTTTCCTTTTTTTTTTTTCGTTTATTGTGTTCCTTGTTAACTTGGCCTGCTGCCTAAGGTTCGATTTATGTGTTTTGGTAGTTTCTGCAGTGCTTTTTGCTGTGCGTTTTGCATTTTTGCACCCGCAATTTTGCCACGATTTGCAGTTATATGCAATTTTATTTATTTTTTGCCACATGTAAAAAACGCAAATTGCAGTAAAGTCACACTACATGTTTTTCTGCAGCTTCCCCATTGAAATTTACTAAACCAAAAAAAGCAAAAAAAAGCACCGTTTTGCATTTAAAGAAGTCCCTGACCCTTTCCAAAAACACAGCAGCTGAAAAAAGCGTAGATGTGAGTATGCGTACCAGGTATCTTGCCACAACAGAAACTCCATATGTGTCTGAAAACATAAAAATCAAATCTACAGTAGGGTGTTTTCAAACTATTTGATCACTTTCTAGGGAATAATACATCCAACTAGACCAGATGTCTCCAAACTGTTCCTCTTTATTGTTAATGGTATGGACCCATCTTTCTGCTTCCATGATTCTATCCACTTCCTTCTGCCAGTCTCATAGGGTAGGGCAGCAGCTTTGCTTCCAGAATCTAGGTATAAGACTCTTTGCCTTATTCAGGAGAAAAAGGTGTAAGACTCCACTTGTACAATTTTAAGGAGGCAGGGGTGGTATTGAAAAGGTAGAGTAAGGGGGTGAACTCAATAGGGTTAAGGGTAGTTTTTTAGATCCATGGGGAGATCTCTCTCTAGAATTTTTGGATCTTGGGACAGTACCACCAAATATGTAAGCACGTGCCCTCTTGGGGGTAACCCCTCCAGCACCTTAGATCTGCCGCAGGGGAAAATTTGTGGCAGTCGCTTGGGTATTTTGTACCGCTGTGAGAGAAAATAATAGGTTTCCTGGGTTTTATTACTGTAGACGAGACACGAGTCAGGTTTATGATTTTTTGTGTTTGAGATGGCGATAAACTCAGTTTTAAATCCACTCTCTAATGAAATACATAAGAGAATGTGAATCATTCCCTAGTTCCCTAGTAAGTGTTTGTACTTTTGTGACAGAAGATGTTGGGAGTCACTGCCATCTATTTTCAATTTCAGTAAGAGAGTCTAAGGTACGTGGTGTAGTGTTTTATTTATAAAGAAAATCATGTACATGCATCTGTCTATGACGCCAAGCATCCATGGGGAACCCACCATAAGTTTGTCTTCATTATTCTAGGGTTAAAATGCATCCTGTCGGGGCCAATTTAGAACAACTGGCATTACCATTACCTCCCCGGGATTCAAAAAAAAAAAAAAGAGACATCTTTGCCAGGCACGAACCAGGGGAAGCCTTCCAAGGGAGCCAATGGGGAAATGTGTGTGTGTGTGTGTGTGTGGGGGGGGCTAACATTCCTTTCCTATTTGTTTGGTCCCAAGGTGTCAGGGTGGCTAGTATAAAGGGAAAGGTCCAATCAGGAAGGCCTCTTGCCATTGCTGGGATCCAAGGAGCGCATACAAGATTACAACCACCAATACTTTTTTCAAAAGGGACCCACAATTTGTCCAAAGAGTTATGATGCCAATTAAGGATGTGGACTAATACTGATTTGTGTGATTTTGACAAAGGCCAAAATGTCATGGTTAGACAACTGGGTCAGAGAGACTGGAAAACTGCAGCTCTTGTGGGATATTCTTAGTCTGCAGTAGTCTTTACCTACCAAAAGTGGTCCAAAAAAAGGAAAACCAGCAACAGGGTCATGGGCGGCCAAGACACATGGTGCATGTGGCAAGTAAAGGCTGGCCCATCTAGTCCAATCCAATAGAAGAGCTACTGTAGCTCAGATGGCTGAAAAAGCTAACAAGTGGTATTAAACTCAAAACCAAAAATGTAATATATTGCAAATTACCAATCATTAGATGTAGTGGCTGCACTGCTTTTCTTATTTTTAGTATTTTTTTCCCCTGTTTTCAGAGGCAGTCATGCTTTGTTTGAACTTGCTGCGATCAAGTGGACGTGTAAATATTGGAAATCCTAATTACAACCCAGCCATCAGAACTTGTTGGTCCAAATGACTTACGGCCACTTCAGAGGCAAGCATAGATCTCTCCCACATCTATAACCCTATAAATTAGGTCAGGGGTCTCAAACTGGTGGCCCTCCAGCTGTTGCGGAACTACAAGTCCCATCATGCCTCTGCCTGTGGGAGTCATGCTTGGGACTGGCAGCCTTATACCTCATGGGACTTGTAGTTTCGCAACAGCTGGAGGGCCACCAGTTTAAGACCCCTGAATTAGGTAGTATGAAAGTGAACAGGTGGTAACTGGATTTCCTCTGTGTGCTCCCACCAACAGAACAAAACAATATGGCCCAAATGGTAAACGTTTACTTCCATTTTTATTCTATAGTACCTTTGTATGTTAGTTTCTTTTTTTGTAATTATTATTTCTGTACATATTTCCATGCACGGTTTTGGGTCTCTGAAGTATTAAACATAAAATGAATACATTGACAATTTGTGTACTAAGAAAAGAATTCACAAGCCCTAGAAAAACTGTTGTGATACCTGTGTATAATTAAGTTTACGTAAGCTGGGCTGTAAAGTTCGCTGTCTAGTGGCATGAGATTGCTTAATGTGGCTGCACGCACATGTTCTCTGTAATTGCTGAGGATTGCTGCCAGAGCAGAAGACAGCCAATCTGATTGCATGCAGACTAGTTTCAGTGCATGTGCCATTTTCAGGTAGTTTCCTGTGTCCAGCATAGGGAATCGTAAATCCTTGTGATAAATCCGTCTTCTGAGGATGCACAACAGATAGTAATACCTCGCACATAGTCCAGCTTTTTTCGTCCTTGTACCCTGTGTACCCCAATCTCTGAAAAGCATTATAAATGGTCTACTGTAACAAAACGTCCCACACTCCGCTTGAGTGCTTTCGTCATATATCGCTTCCTCCCAGTCTGAATATAGATATCAGATATTCCAACCGCTGCTAACAACAAACAAGGCAATACTCATTTGGTTGCTAAACACGAACTGTTTTTTAGAACAAGAATACAGTCTTATATACAGTTGAAGAGGAGGTTCCCCCCTCCTGCTTATATTACTCTAACAATACACCTGTAACCAGAAACGTAAATTAACATGAGCTAGTTATCTAATCATTTACCCAGACTTGGTGACTCAGAGATATGACCTTTCAGGGTAGACTTGCCGTCTCCTCACTTACAATACACATAAGTATAAACACATCCCCCAATAATTTGCTAGGAGTCAAAGGTGTGTTAATGAGCACAATAAAATATTGGGTGAAAGACCCGGGCTTTCCAGATCTCATTAATTAGCATTCCTTTCACTGACATCTGTCCACTGAGTCCCAAGCTGACAGAGACCATCATGGCCTCCTTAATAACGTCCTTTTGCATTACATAACGGAATATCTTCTGAAATGCTTGTAGCTCCCTCAAATGCCAGGGCCCATAGTCGGTAGGCAAGAGGCTAGCATTCAGTCCCATCCAAAAGCCTCTGTCCCGGGTGAGTCTGTCACATTTTTCCCCCATCAAAAGATCGACTAACAAGGTCCCAGACCTCCACCTGGTCTGAACATGCCTTAGTTGAGCAGATTAAACTCACATAGTCCGCATGATCTCCATTCTTGGCTGCAAGGAATAGTTGACATCATTAGGTGTGGGGCAGAGGTCATTGACTCTCTGTTCATCTGCCAGCGCTTCAGCTGGGTGGTTTTTAACATTCCAGGGCTTGGTCTGCTGCTGGGCAGAGGGGCAGATCACCCCAGCTTCCTGAAGCTGTAGAGACACTGCAGGTGCTAGGCAGAGGCCAGCGGTGCTCTGCCATGCTGCCAGTGATTTCAGCTGGGAGTAGAAGCTTTCTTACATCAGCTTGTCGCTGGAGAGAGGGACTGACTGCCCCGGCTCCCTGGAACTCCACAGTTGTTGTGCTGGGCAGAGGTTGGTAGCACTCTGCCCTGTTGCCAGCACTTCTGCTGGGGACTCCACATCCTCCACTCTGGCTAAGCGTTGGGGCAGGAGGCTGGCTTCCTCCACTCCCAAACTGTAGCTGCCATTGGGGAGGTGAGCCAGCTGCTTTCTTTTCTGTTCCCTCATCTGGCTGCTGGGACAACATGTCTGTGGTACTGTCTCCCAGGTGCATGGATCTTTGCTGGGGAGGAAAGACTGCTTCCTCCACCCTGGCAGACTGTTGGGGAAGGACAACGAACACCTCCTCTCCCTTCTCCCCCTTTACCCTGATGTGCTGCTGGGAAGTGACCGCCACCTTCTCATCCTGAGCCTTTGGAACTGCCACAGATGTTGGGCAGAGGTCTTGGACCCTCTGTCCGGTAGCCAGCGCTTCAGCTGGGGAAGTTCCTTGTAACTCCACAGATACTGCTGTTGGTGCTGGGCAGAGCTCAGTGAAGTGTGGCCCCGATACCAGCTCCTCTGCTGAAGGCTCACCAGGTTGTTCTTCCTCAGCAGAAAAGTCTATCAAATCCCCTGTCTCTGCAACTGGTGTCTGGGGATAGAGGTTCATCATCTCCTTTCCTTGGAACCCAGAAGATGCCCTTGGTGCTGGGCAGAGCTTAGCAGAGCTCTGCCCTGTTGTCAGTACTTCAGCTTTGGGGATGGCAATCTCCAGATTTTCCACTGCCGATTCTATGGCATGCTGCTGGACAAGCACATTCCTCCATCCAACCTCGTCTTGTATAGAAACAAGTTTGTCAAGGTCAGTCAACACTTGATGCATCCGCCGTAAGACCTCTGTGTCCATAGCTGCGGGGGCAGGTTTACAAAATACACTATTACTATGTCACCTTGCCAACTCTTCAGCCAGGATTTCAGAGCTGTCTGCTGGTATTTTCTGATAGTCCAAGGCAAAGGGAGCCCAGGCCTGGCACTGAGCAGAGTCTAGCAGCCATCTGTAGGTGATCTCCAGCTCCCATTCCTGAATGGCCAGAAACTCTATATCTTCCAGTGCCCAGTGCACTTCCGAGATGTTCAGTAGCTCTTCTCTGAAATCCATGATTTCGTCCAACCGCCACTTCAAATCACTCCCAAAGTTAGGGTCCCCTGTCAGCTTCACGTACAACAGTCCCAGGCCGCCGTAGCCAAAGCCTTCCGATGGGCTGTCACCTGCTATCCAGGGATGCTTGGGATACATGCCACCAGAGGGCTCTGTAGCTCTCATCCAGCCAAATTTCTGCCCAGACCAGCCTGCTTAACCGCTTGGCATCCGCGCTATAGCCGAATGACGGCTACAGCGCGGACCTACATTCCCGGGAGGACGTCATATGACGTCCTCCCCTGTGCACGCTCCCTGCGCGCGCCGGGCGCGCTGTGATCACCGAGTCACTGAGACTCGGCTGATCACCGATCTGTGTAAGGGGCCGGTCCCGGCCCCTTACCATGTGATCAGCTGTCAGCCAATGACAGCTGATCACATGATGTAAACAAAAGATCGGTAATCGGTTTTTTTTTTTACTCACGCTGACAGCGCGAGTAGAAAAAAAAGCCGATCACCGGATCGGATGTGAGGGACATCGGTCCCCAAGTGGAAGAGGCACATCTGCCTCATCAGTGCCCAATAAAAGTGCCACCTAACAGTGCCCACAGTGCCACCTAACAGTGCCCACAGTGCCACCTAACAGTGCCCACAAGTACCACCTATCAGTGCCCACAAGTACCACCTATCAATGCCCACCTGTAGTGCCAATCAGTGCCACCTGCCAGTGCTGCCCATCACTGCCACCCATCAGTGCCCATCACTGCCACCCATCAGTGCCCATCACTGCCGCCTATCAGTGCCCATCACTGCCGCCTCATCAGCGTACATCAATGAAGGAGAAAAATTACCCGTTTAAAATTTTTTAAAACAAAATATAAAAAAAATAAACTTTTTTTTTTAAAAAAATTCAGTTTTTTACATTTTTTTAATAAAAAGTAAAAACCGCAGAGGTGGTCAAATACCACCAAAAGAAAGCTCTATTTGTGGTGAAAAAATGATAAAAATTTCATTTGGGTACAGTGTTGTATGACCACGCAATTGTCATTCAAAGTGCGTCAGCGCCGAAAGCTGAAAATTGGTCTGGATAGGAGGGGGGTTTAAGTGCCCGGTAAGCAAGTGGTTAACTCAGCTGTCTGCTCCTTGTGCATTATTTCTCCCAAAAACAGCACCCGCAATCCATACTGCGACTAGTACATTTCCTGGATGGAGGGGGGAATTTTTCCCTCGTGTCGCTGCTCACGGGCTAGCGTTTCCTTCCAGAGTTCACAGCGGATAGAATCATACCATCCCAGCAGGACCTGCTCTGATACTGGTCCTCTGTGCTGTATCTGCATCTCTCTCAACCTCCTTCCAAATTCCTCTTCCATGGCACGTGGTATTTGTACCTCTCCTCTCCTGCTATCCGGACCTTGGATCAAGGTGGAGGTTTGGATGTCCCAGACTGCAGAAAGCGTCCCACTGCTTGCCATCAATGTAACGAAACATCTCACACTCCACTTGAGTGCTTTCGTCATATACCGCTTCTTCCCAGTCTAAATATAGATATCAGATATTCCAACCGCTGCTAACAACAAACAAGGCAATACTCGTTTGGTGGCTGAACATGAACTGTTTATTAGAACAAGAATACAGTCTTATTTACAGTTGAAGAGGAAGTTCTGCTTATTACTCTAATACACCTGTAACCAGAAACATAAATTAACATGAGCTAGTTATCTAATCATTTACCCAGACTTGGTGACTCAGAGATATGACCTTTCAGGGTAGAATTGCCATCTCCTCACTTACAACTTACAATACACATACATACACATCCCCCAATAGTTTGCTAGGAGACAGAGGTGTGTTAATGAGCACAATAAACTATTGGGTGAAAGACCCGGTGTTCTGCCATATAGTGTCCTCGTATCAGATAGTGTCCGCCTCGTACTGCGCAGGCGCAGCGCCTGCGCAGTACGGAGGAGCAGGAGATGCCGAAAATGCCCGAAGTTGATCAGCTGACCATCAGCTGTACACGGCGCTCGGGCACCTGTTAGCGATGGCAGTGTAAGAGGGCCCCTCGCGGGCTCGCTTCGCTCGCCACGCTTCGGGCACGGCCTCGCTGCGCTCGGCAAATATTTATTCTAACTCTATGTCCACTTGGATAGTAGGGAATGATCCTGGACATAGGGTAAGAATAAATGCGCAGGCGCCGTGTACAGCTGACGATCAGCTGTTGAACTTCGGAGACTTTCGGCGTCTCTTTTGTCCTCCGTACTGCGCCTGCGCAGTACAGGGAGGACACTATATGATAGGGGACTGAATTCGATAAGACACCGGGCTTTCCAGATCTCATTAATCAGCATTCCTTTCACTGACATCTGTCCACTGAGTCCCAAGCTGGCAGAGACCATCATGGTCTCCTTAATAATGTCCTTTTGCATTATATAACAGAATATATTCCTAAATGCTTGTAGCTCCCTCAAATGCCAGGGCCCATAGTCAGTAGGCAAGAGGCTAGAATTCAGTCCCCCCTAAAAGCCTGTGTCCTGGGTGATTCTGTCACAACTAGTACTACTTTTCTAGAATTACTCTATTGGGCAGTGTCTGGAATAGCAGAAAGCATATTAGCATTTCAACTATCTGGCCCTTTACACTGTGAAGAACTACCATTGTGTGTACCTGTTTCCACTTACCCCAGAAAAATAACAAAGTTAAGGGGTTGAATTAAAGTACATCTAATCCCAAATACAAAGATGTAATATATTGCAGCTTAACAGCCCTTAGGCATTGCTGGATGTGTTAGTTTTTTTCTGGCTTATATTTTAACCTGGTGATCCTGCCAAAAATACACTTCTGCAATCTAGGGTGCGTGTTATACCAATTAAGTGCCAGTTAACTAAAACTACACTTGTCAGTACTATAATGTTGCTAAAAAGGATTAAACTTGTCAGGACCTGGTTCACCTGCTGTTGGCTCTGTGCTTCCTAGAGAGGAAGTTTGTAGTTCCATTGTTCACTAGCAGGTGTCAGGGACCTGTCGGCGCCGGACCGGCGCATGTGCGTGCGCCAATGCGCCAACGCGCTCCTGCTCAGGCAATTCAGCAATCTCCAGCTGTTGCTGTGCGTCGGCGCAGCGCTTGGGCACGCGCGTGTGTGTGCGCGTGCGGGTGCGTACGCACGCACGGGCGCGTTCGCATTAGCGCCGTTTTGGCGCCAAGAGGTGCATAAAAGTTCTCTGTTGCAGGAATGCGCTGCTGTTTCGTCTCAGCTCTGTGGATCTGCTTAACCTGTACCTGATTGATTGATTACCTATTGACCCGGCTTGTCTGATCATTCCTCCTTCTCCAATCCGACCCGGCCTGCCTGATTCTGCTACTGCATCTACCAATACCGTTGCTAACCTCTGCCTGCCTACCGACTCTGCCTATGCCTACTGTATTAACCGCCTTGCTACCTGCTGACCCGGACTGTTTGACCTTGCCTGTGCCTGCCGTTTGTCTGCTGTGCTGTTGCACCCTCAGCTCCAGCTCCAGTGACTTCTGCATCTACATCTTCAGTGCTGTAGCCTGCTGCTTCCTGTCATCACCTTACCTGCAGTCCAGCCATCCCTGGAGGGATCTCTACTCTGCTCCAGCATCAGAGCCTTCATCTCAAGCAGGCACTCCTACCCCACTGTGCTCACGAGACCACTGTCCCCACTCCAGTGGCTCTTGAACCAGCGTTGTATGAGAGGTCTTCTCCTACAAGTCAGGCTCACTACCAGGTACCTAACAGCAGGTGCCTCCTAGTAGATCACAGTAATCAGCTCTACCTGGTGCTGGCTGCTGGGAGGGTATTTAGTCTCTCTTCTGCTGTTACACCTGAGATCCCTTTCACACTGAAGCACGGGCCGTGTTTTGCGGTAAAGCTCCGCTAGTTTTAGCGGTGCTTTACTGGCACTGTGCGGGCGGGAGCGGGGTGCTTTTAACCCCAAAGAAAGGGTTAAGAAGGGGTTAAAAGCGCTCGCAAAGCGCCGCTGCCGAAGCACATTGCAGGCGCTTTGGCAGCGCTACCATTCATTTCAATGGGCAGGGGCGGTGTATACACCGCTCCTGCACCGCCCCAAAGACACTGCTTGCAGGACTTTTTTTCCTGTCCTGCAAGAGCACTGCCCCAGTGTGAAAGCACTCGGGTTTTCACACTGGGGAGGCTTAAGAGGTGCTTTTCAGGCACGTTACTTTTTTTATGCTCTAAAACACCTGAAAAGCGCCTTCAGTGTGAAAGGGGTCTTACTCCAGTGTTTTGCTGCGCAGACACATGCTGCAAGCCATTTATCCTGTTCCTGCTCTTTGCATTGTACCTATACCCTAAAGCCTGCTGCCTTGTTCCTACTCCTCCTTGTTCCTGATCCCAGTTTTTGGTCCCCACTTCCTATATGTTCCCTGCACCCCCAGTTTTTCCCTCCTATTCTGTGTACCCTATTTGCATATATTGTATTTAGTTTGTTTGCTAGTTAGACTGTTACTCTGTTAGGTGGATCAGTTCAGTGTTGTGTTACTGGATTTTTGGTTTACTTATGTTTGCTGGTGTTTGGATGAATTGTGGTTGCACTGTAAATAAATCTTACTTTAAAGAAGTCTGGCCAAAGCTCATTTGGCTGGGCTTCTACTATGGGTCACAGGAGTGCAATGCGTTTTGCACTCCTGTGACCCGTTTTTAGCAGAGAGCGGACTGAAGTCCGCTCTGTGCTGACATTACAGAAACCAGTCCAGGCACTGCATCATCCCGACAAGGGAAGTCTGGATCCACCAGGTGCCTGAACTGACACCCGTCTCAGGCTCTCAGCGGGCCGCTGAGAGACTGAGGCTGCCGCTCTCCGCCCCCTCCACAGCTCAGCACTCCAGTGAGCGAGGAGGAGCAGAGCGGAGAGCTGCTAATTAACAGTCAGCAGCTCTCCGCTCGGGGAGCTGTGAGAACCGCGCCATTGGCGATTTTTGATCGCTCAAGTTTTCAGTGTAGAGGTTCCGGGGGACAGATGCAGCAGCATGCATCATACTTGCCACCAGGGCAAGTATGATTATGGAAAAAAAAAACAAACCCATATTTCTAGCTATGCAGATTTGGTTATCTCTGCTATTGATTCCTGACAAAAATGCAGGCACCATTCTTTACTAAAAAGATAAAAAAAATGTATAAAGTAAATTTTGGTGGAAGCCTTCCTGAGCATTCATAAAGCTCTAAATACCAAGTCAGCTGATTTTAAAAATGTGTGGCCATACACAGAGCTGCTCTGCCACCCTCCTTCACATGCAGGGGCGGCTTGTCCATTAAGGGCGCATGGGCGCCGCCCCCTCCATCACGCCACCCCCCTGTATGCATAATGGATAGATTCATGCATTGCATGAATCTATCCATGGCCGCCATGGCCACCCCCTATTCAGGCGTCCGGCCCCTTTTTGGACGTCGGGTGCCTGAATTACAGTGGTGGGGGTGTTTTTTTGAAGCACATGATTAGAGCCAGAGGCTCTAATCGACTTCAAAAAAGGTGGACTCTGAGCGCAGAGCATTGCGCTTGGAGCCCACCCAAGTGTGTTAGAAAAGCAACTGAAAATATACTTTTCTAACACTGAACCACCTCACCACCAATCAGGAAGCACGGGTCTAATACCCGTCACCTGATTGGCTGAAGGCACAGGCAATCCTATTGGACGCCTAGCAGAAGGGAAGAAGAGACACACAGGAAGCATGGAGGACACAGGAGCCATCGCCTGACCCATTGTCCTTCCCACAGCTCGCCGCTGCCTGACCCACCACTAGATCATGTGAGATCATGATAAGCACATGTACATGCATTTTTTGTTTTGTTTTTTGCCTAAAATCCAGTTTCTTCCTCCTAGAAGCAATGATATCACAAATCATTGCAAAAACAAAAGCACATATAGCGCACAAATGCATGAAAAACACACAGAAATGTTCATAAACAAACCACAAAAATGCACTGAAATCTGCATGGTTATACAGCAGCAATAGTGTCAACCAAGGGCGAAACCTTATTCAGCAGTAGATTTTAAATATTGTTCTTTGATTAGAGACCCTTCAAGCATCAAGTGATTATACAAGTGTCATGCAAAGAAAAAAAACACATGAAATGGTGTAACTATAATTTTGACCACTAGAGGGAGGAATGTAAAGGCTATAAGCTACAGAAAAGATAAACTTGCTGCACACAGGCCTCTCTGTTCTGTGTGTGTGTGTGTGTGTGTGTGTGGTTTAATATTGCGTTGGCCCACCCTTTGCAGCTATAACACCTTCAACTCTTCTGGGAAGGCTGTCCACAAGGTTTAGGAGTGTGTCTATGGGAATGTTTGACCGTTCTTCCAGAAACACATTTGTGAGGTCAGGCACTGATGTTGGATGAGAAGGCCCGGCTCACAGTCTCCATGCTAATTCATCCCAAAGGTGTTCTAATTGGGTCGAGGTCAGGACTCTGTGCAGGCCACTCAATTTCCTCCACTCCAAACTCGCTCATTATTATTATTTCAGGTACTTATATAGCGTTGACAATTTACGCAGCGCTTTACATATTTATTATACATTTACATCAGTCCCTACCCTCATGGAGCCTACAATCTAAGGTCCCTAACTCACATTCATAAATACTAGGGCCAATTTAGACAGCATCCGATTAACCTACCAACATGTCTTTGGAGTGTGGGAGGAAACCGGAGTACCTGGAGGAAACCCACGCAGGCACAGGGAGAACATGCGAACTCCAGGCAGGTAGTGTCGTGGTTGGGAACCAACGAACCTTTTTACTGCTAGACAAAAGTGCTATCCACTACACCACTGTGCCGCCCTATCCACGTGTTTATGGACCTTGCTTTGTGCACTGGTGCGCAGTCATGTTGGAACAGGAAGAGGCCATCCCCAAACTGTTCCCACAAAGTTGGGAGCATGAAATTGTCCAAAATGTCTTGGTATGCTGACGCCTAAAGAGTTCCCTTCACTGGGACTAAGGGGCCAAGACCAACCCCTGAAAAACAACCCCACACCATAATCCCCCCTCCACCAAATGATTTCAACCAGTACAGAAAGCAAGGTCCATCAAGACATGGGTGGAGGAACTTGACTGTCCTGCACAGAGTGGAGGACAATTTCATACTCCCAACTTTGTGGGAATAGTTTGGGGATGGCCCCTTCCTCTTCCAATATGACTGCACACCAGTGCACAAAGCAAAGTCTATAAAGACATGGATGAGCGAGTTTGGGGTGGAGGAACTTGACTGGCATTGAGTCCTGACCTCAACCTGATAGAACACCTTTGGGATGAATAAGAGCGGAGACAGCGAGCCAGGCCTTCTTGTCCACATCAGTGCCTGACCTCACAAATGTGCTTCTGGAAGAATGGTCAAACATTCCCATAGACACACTCCTAAACCTTGTGGACAGCCTTCCCAGAAGAGTTAAAGCTGTTATAGCTGCAAAGGGTGGGCCAACTCAATATTGAACCCTACAGACTAAGACTAGGATGTCATTAAAGTTAACATGTATATAAAGGCAGGCGTTCCAATACTTTAGACAATATAGTGTATATATCTCTACCCTTTTATTTCCTCTTTCACTACACTACACCCCCTCTAAATGGTAAACCCTTCTCACAAAACAAAAAAAAAAAAAAAATGTAAGTGTGACCATCACTTCATTAGGTAATGTATTCAATACAAATAATTCAGTCTCTAGAATTCATAAAGCCTGGCACAGTTAGATTTAGCAAAAGTGTCTTAAATGCATTCTAAAATTGGCGCAGCTTTGTCAAATTCATGATCCTTTCTAGAACCTGCACTTGCATTTAGCGCATGCTGCGCCACTTAGTAAATATGCACAGTACTTCAAAAAATCTCTCTCCATATGCCAGAACAAAGTCCGTCTTAATTAGCTCCACTTTCGGAAGATACGAACGTCTGTATTTTATACTGGATTTGGAACAGGTGTTGCACCACAATGCAGAAGTGGAGCGAATTATAACTACCTGAATTTGGAATTTCACAAGTCGCTGTCAGAACCTGAACTGTTGCAGATGTTTTTTTTAATTAAGAGCAACAAATTAAGAAGCGCAATTAACGCCAGAAAAGTGTCACAGCAGCTTTACTGAATCCCCCCACCCCCCCAACATCTTTTACACTCGCTATCATTAATACCCAAATCTGTCTTGATATTGGCTTCCTGTATTCTGCACAACAGCACCGGCTGGGAGAGACTTGCACAGCATTGTCAGTTTTGCGCTGCTGATACATTTGTTCAAAAGGATGATTACTTTAGGAATTCCATAATTCAGAAATTAACTGTAAATATGGCCAGTTAGGTCCTCAATCATTTTTATTGATAAGAAATCAGTCCTTGTGGAAAATACAGTAAAAAATTAGCAATATTTTTATTGTTCACACACTCAACTTATAGTATAAATATCTTTTTGTATATGCTGGATAGGTGTTCACATAATTATTTGTATTTAGTAGCGCTGCACTTTTGTTTGTTTTTTATTCGCAACATCTGTGCTAGCTGCTTCTGTTTTTTTTTTTTTTCTACATAAAGCGCTGATTTTCTATATTACTTGTGATCAATAAATGTTTTATTTGCTTTCTAGCGAAAGACTGTTTGAAAAGATTGAATCATTGATTGCTAATTTTGAAATGGATGATCAGCATTACACTGTGAACCTTCAGGTGCTGGTTAAATGCGGTGCATTCTGCAAAGATTATATAGATTTCTATTCTGCAAAGATGTCAAGGAATTGGCTGGGCTGCTTGGCAGGGGCTCCTAGATCTCGAGACTGGCTGGACAGAATGAACTACTTGAAGACCCCTTCCTGTCCAGGCCATTTTGCAGCTTTCAGCGCTGTGATACTTTGATACGTTAGGCGGTCATGCAACACTGTACCCAAATTAATTTCATACCATTTTTATATGATAGAACTTTCTTTTGGTGGCATTTAATAAACAATGTTTTTGTTTTGTTTTTTACTTTAAAAAGTATTCCAAAAAAATGAGTACACCTGTTTAAATAATCTTTGTTCATGAAATAGTCCAAAATGTATTTGGACATATCGCTTTAGTAAAAAAAAAGAAAAAAGAAAAAAAAAAAAACAAACACAAATAGGTGAGTCTGTGTGAAAGTTATGGAATCTACAAACTATCATATATATAATAATAAAATGTAGACTCTAAAATGCCAGGATAGTACAAACATCCCCAAACTGCCCACTTTTTGGAAAGCAGACATTCCAAAGTATTTTGTAAGAAGTAGGATTGCACCTATATCAGTGCCGATACTAAGCATTTGCATAAGTACTCCTACTCGTGCAAATGCTCCGATACCTAAAACTGATACCTTTGCGGTGCGATTTGAGCCCATACAATTAATGGCCCCAAATTCCACTGCAAAGAATCACTTGTGATTTGAGCAGGAATGGCGTGCGATTCCTGTCCGAATCACACGCAATTTTCCGCTCCACTTCTGTGTGAACCCAGGCTTGTCATAGTGACTTCAGCCTGGGCTCACACAGGAGTGATGCGGGCAACCGCATGTGATTTGGACAGGAATCGCACCGCAATTCTCTGCAGTGTGATTTGAGACATTCACTTTGTATGGGCTCAAATTGCACTGCACAGTTATGCCCCGATTGGATTTTCCGACAACAAATGGATGTGAGCTTGTTGGCTGAAAGTCCGACCATGTGTGTGCTCCATGGAACATCTGTTGTCGGACTTTCCGCCAACAAATGTTGGCTAGCAGGTTCTCAAATTTTCCGCAAACAAAACTTTGTTGTCGGAATTTCCGATCGTGAGTACACAAGTCCGACGCACAAAAGTCCACGCATGCTCGGAATCAAGCAGAAGGAGCCGCTCTGGCTATTGAACTTCATTTTTCTCGGCTCGTCGTATGTCTTGTACGTCACTGCGTTCTCACATTCGTAATTGTTGGCCAACATTTGTGTGACCGTGTGTATGCAAGACAGGTTTGAGCCAACATCCTTCGAACAAAAATCTACAGTTTTGTTGGCAGAAAGTCCGATCGTGTGTACGGGGCATAATAGTAATTGGTATCGGCAAGTACTTGAGCACAAGTATCGGTACTCGTACTTCCTCTTAATAAACAGGTATCTGTGCATCCCTACTAAGAAGCATGGTTTTGTGAAGTTGTCATTTTCTTGCTGAAATGTTTTGGAAAATAAAGTGAATAAAATTCCTCCTAAGTTTGGGCATACCACATGTGAGATTTTTTCGCAGCCTAGTCCCATAGAGAGGCCTAAAATCTAATCAGCACCTTCAGGTGTTCTAAGGGCATAAATTACACACCAAATTTCCTGACTACCTTTCACATTTTTGGAGGCACTGAAGCACCAGGACAGTGGAAACACCTACAAAATTACCACATTTTGGGGAGTAAGCACCCCAAGGATGAAGAATTCATTTTTTGGCACAAATTTGGGGAAAATGAAGAAAGAATTTTTATTTTTTTTTCATTTTACACAAATTGTTAATTTAAAAAGATATTTCTCACACACAGCACATTGGTATACTTACAAATACACCCCAAAACACATTCTGCTACTCTTCATGAGTATGGGGATACCAAGTGTGAGACTTTTTTAATGTTTGGACTGATCTTGTACCTGACATTACATCTTATGTATCACAAAAACCAACCAATAATCAAAACAGTGTACTGTAATGCTCACCTCTGTAAGAGTGGTCAGGGAATAAAGCTTAGCGTAGCGTTACACATAGCAGTCCCTGTTCCTACAAGCCAAGCAAGCCTACTGGTACGTGGCTGCCCCCAAAAATTATACACAATGCTATGTTCACTGACCAGGAAGTACAGGTGGCTGAAGAATAGAAGAAAAAAAAAAAAAAAGGTTGCTGTAGCTCCCGCAGTTGTTCGCAGGGAATGGCTGGGACTGGTGTCTCACAGGAATGTACATAGTGGGACGTGGAGATTGGTCAGTTTAGGCATCAGGATGTGGTCAGCAAAAAGGCAGAGGATCAGTCTACTCTAGGCGGCAGGCAGAAACATGGCCAGCAAACAGGTAAAGGATTGGTCCAGGCAGCAGCGAGGTCAGTACACAAGCCAGGGTCAGTTCAGGGGAAAAGCAGAGGTGACACTGCATTGGTGTGGCAGCCATGAAGAACACTGTGGCTGGCTGTACTGGTCTGGTGATGGAGAGACTGGTGCGGCAGCAATCAAAAACACTGTTACTGGCTTACACTGGTCTGGTGACACTGGCCTTGGCGTGGAGGTGATCAGGAACAGCCAGCTGCTCTAGTGCGGTTACACTGTACTGTGTGGCGGTGATAAGGAACATTGTTGCTGGCTGCACTGGCCTGATGACACCGTACGAGGGTAGGGGCAATCAGTGCTCCAGAGGGCACACATAAGCAGTGAAGGGGAGGCTGTTTTAAAATGGCTTCCGCCCTCAAGAGACAGGCAAGTGTTTAAAACCCCTTTGTCAGGTAAAACAGTTTAGATATACTTATTTCCACTTTTCATTGACCATTTTGGAGCTCAGGAGGTTAGAAACTGGGGTTGGGCTTTAAAGACACCCACGCTCTCTTGATAGATAGTGAAGGACAAGGTTCAGAATCCTAAAGCAAGCTTTCATCTCCTACTGATTTAAAGTGTTACTAAACCCACAACAGTAAAATCTGTCTGTGTATGCAGCGTAGCATGTTTGTTATACTCACTGTGTAACTTAAGGGGTTAATCCTTTACATTGTGTAAAAAGGCTGTTTTATCATGTATGCACAGATCCTCCTGCACTGTCTATCTGGGGAAAGCCAGCTATCACATGCAGAGTAGCTGACCTGCACATGCTCGGTTGTGTCTTATATGCTGGAGAGAACATATACTTGTTCTCATAGCTAGCCAGTGGGCGTGTATACAGGCTGAAGTGAAAATCTCCTCCTTCCTGAACTCTCAGCACTGGAGAAACCCTGCAGTTTATCACTGACTGTGGCATACAAATCATCCCAAAAGGTATATAGTGGCAATTACTTTCATGTAAAAAGAAGATTTATAAGCTGTGGGCACTGGGGGGGGGGGGGGGGCGGATGAACTATTTTCATATTGCTAGGCTTAGTAACACTTTAAGTTCAGTCAATTATAGCAGTATTAAACCTCAAACCAAAAATGTAATATATTGCAGCTTACCAATCATTAGAAGAAGTGGTGGCTGCATTAATTTTCTTTAGGCTTTTCCCCCTTAGTTTTCACCTGGTGATCTGGCCAGTAACACACCCCCTGTATTAGAGTGCAATCAACAATAAGAAAAGGAGCCAATGTTTGAGCTTTCCCGGGGATCACTGTCACATCCCATGTAAGGAAGAAAACCAAAAAAGGAGGGTGTGCCCCAGAGGGATAATATGGACAGTGTATCACCGGGAAACCAAGTGGCTGGTGCAGAGAATCAGATATACAATTTTGTTAAAATTAATAACAACGATTTTTATTGGTTACAAAGTGTACAAAACATTCTATAATATAAAAGCAAAACAAAAAAAGGTAGAAAAGACAGTAATCAAACATAATCAAACTGCTAAGGTGCTGTCATGCAACAACCCAGGAAATTCAAGAATTTCTTCCCTGGGGTGAAGGTACGGCAACACGTGATACTCTACATGTTTCGGAATATAGAAAGGCTCAATTCCTTCTATACTGTATATTTCCTTCTTCAGGAGTTTCAAAGTAGCAGTTTAGATAAATTTCTAGATAAAAGAAAAACAGGGATATATATATGTATATGTGGGTATGTATCACAGAGTATAAGTATGATTAGCACCAGCATGGAGTATAAAACAATTGTGTCACCAAGTATAAGAGACTGTTAAACTTTAAGCAAAGCATAAGGATAAAAACAAAATCTCAGTCTGAACAGGCATGAACATTTTGGTGTACTCACTAGAAAACTTGTCTCTTCAGCATAAAAGTTGCACACACAGGCATCAAGAGATGGACTCCCACCTTCAGTCCAGAGGATTGAGGTTGATTGAGTGGAAAGCCAGCAGTAAGTGTAGCTGTATGGTTGGAACCCAGGAGAGGAAAGGAAAAATCTGGGGTGCTTCACACATTCCAGACTTGGAATTGCTACTTTGAAACTCCTGAAGAAGGAAATATACAGTATAGAAGGAATTGAGCCTTTCTATATTCCGAAACATGTAGAGTATCACGTGTTGCCGTACCTTCACCCCAGCGAAGAAATTCTTGAATTTCCTGGGTTGTTGCATGACAGCACCTTAGCAGTTTGATTATGTTTGATTACTGTCTTTTCTACCTTTTTTTGTTTTGCTTTTATATTATAGAATGTTTTGTACACTTTGTAACCAATAAAAATCGTTGTTATTAATTTTAACAAAATTGTATATCTGATTCTCTGCACCAGCCACTTGGTTTCCCGGTGATACACTGTCCATATTATCCCTCTGGGGCACACCCTCCTTTTTTGGTTTTCTTCCTGTATTAGAGTGCCCCCACTCTGGATGATTAAGCACAGGCAGTAAATTTGAACAGCAGAATTGTCAGTCTGAGGGGAGGGGAGTGTTAGACGGACTCTCAGATTTAAATACACTAATGCAGCGTACACACGGTCAGACTTTTCGACCGGACTGGTCCGACAGACAGCGACGGACCAAATCTGGCGGACAATCCGATCGTGTGTGGGCTTCACCGGACCTACAGCGGACTTTTCCAGTCGCAAATCTGACGGACTTTAGATTTGGAACATGCTTAAAATCTTTACGTCGTAACTCCGCCGGACCCAGAAATCCATTCGTCTGTATGCTAGTCCGACGGACAAAAACCGACTCTAGGGCAGCTATTGGCTACTGGCTATCAACTTCCTTATTTTAGTCCGGTGTATGTCATCATGTACGAATCCGTCGGACTTTTGTGTGATCGTGTGTAGGCAAGTCCGTTCGTAAGAAAGTCCATCGGAAGTCCGCCAAAAGTCTGTCGAAAGTCTGTCGGACAGGCTGTCGAACTTTTGTTGCTGAAAAGTCCGACCGTGTGTACACGGCATAACAAATTGAAGCCAAATTCCGTCTCACAGGGCAGTTACAGCAATATTTTTTTCTTATTTTGGGATAAGGGTTTTACATAAATAAAAGCTGATCATTGTAAGGTCCTGTTCACACTGCCGCGACCGGGAAGTCGCGCAACTTTGCCACGCAACTTTATTATGGCTTTTATGCAACTTCATTAAAGTGGATGTAAACGCAATGTCATCCTTTCTAAACTACTGCCATATGGGCTATCTATAAGGATATACATGCCTCCTGCATGTATCTTTACCTGTCAAATGTCTCCCCTCTGTCTGTTATGAGAGCCGAAAAACTGTGGTTGGGTCTGTTGTCTGGAGCTCGGTGGGTGGAGTTGTGATGTCAGTAGACTCCCCGCCCACCTCTACACTCCCCTTGTCAATATGCATTTTCTCCTGTGTATTTCTTACACTGAACTTCTGCTATGATCTCTAACATCCAGTGAAAAGACAGGAAAGTAACCACATGACTTCAGCATGCCAAATCATGCTGAGGTGTGGAACAGCCAATCCTTGCAGAGCTGCTGAAGAAAGGAGTGGGGGTGGGAATTAAAAAAATAATGCATGTCTTAGGCTAGTACACAAGATATGTAAATCACCTGTCACTCACAGCAAGGGGGAGGATTTGACAAAGTTTTTCCCTGTTTGTCAAGTTTTATCTCACTGAACAATAAAAGAGGATTGCTCAGAGCTGGATTAACTCTTTGTGGCAAGACTGGGCTCAAAAGATAGGAAATCTTATACTCTACATTATGACATTAAAAAAAAAAAAAAGTTGGGTTTACATCCACTTTAAAGTGTTACTAAACCTACAACAGTAAAATCAGTCTGTATATGCAGTAAAGCATGCGTGTTATACTCACTATGGAACCTAAGGGGTTAATCCCCTGCATTGTGTAAAAAGGCTGGGTGATCCTCTCTTCTATGAGCCTCATCTTCTTCCATTGACTCCAGACCATTTCCTGATCAAACAGAGCATTAGGGGACAGGCTGCACATGCTTAGTTTGGGGTGTATTGCTAGAGAGTGTTTTTTTTTGTCTAGGAAGAGTGCATGTGATCAGCACAGGGCCAATCAGCACTGTCCAGACAGAGGGTCTGGGGGAAAATGAAAACTCCTTCTACATGCTTTAAGCAGACAGTAATACAAGTCACAAGACTGCTCTAACTGCTGATGAGAAAAGGTATTTATCAGTTTATATTTTCTAAAATAATTGCATTTCCATGTTCTGTGTACTCTAGGAGACCAGATAAAGTGAATGCAGGCTCCTGGGTTTAGTAACACATTTTGCAGGTGAATGAGAAAATCCGGACAGCCGCACTCCAGGAAGATGTGGTTCAAAAATTATTTATTGTAATAGATTCTTGAGCATACAGTATACAAAACACTGTGGCAGAAAGTACAAGCAATCAGCTAACGCATTTCGCGCTTATCCCAAGCGCTTACTCATAGCTCATAGCTTTAGTAACACATTAACAGAAGTCAAAGCAAGTCGTGATGAAGTCGCCCCAAAGTAGTACAGGAACCAAGTTGCGGTGACTTGAATCACATTGATTAGAACGGTTCCCTTGCAGTTAATGGGGTGCGACTCATGACAAGTCGCGGCAGTGTGAACCAAGCCCGTCATTGGTAAATAATTTATCTCAACATGCTGACTGCTGCACTTGCAGGAGAGCTTGTTCTTTTGAAAAATAACAGACCTAATGTCTGTATCTCAAGATGAAATTAAAGTGGTTGTATACACCATCAGCACTGCTTCCTATTGTAGTATCCCCCTCTGTGTGTGATTTATAAAAATAAATGCTGCAAATACCTAATTTCACAGCCGAGATTGCAATCACATGACCAGCCAGCTTTTCTCCTTTCCTCCTCTTAGAAATGCAGCGGGCGGGGCTGAGATTCCTCTGCTGATGTGAGTCTGGAGGGGGGGGGGAGGAGGAGAGGAGGAGAGAGCTAGCTGGTCATTTGATCGCAATCTTGGCTCTTAAATTAGGCATTTACAGCATTTATAAATCATTCGCAGAGGGGGGCACTGCAATGGGAGGCAGTGCTGATGGTGTATACAGGCTAATGTTATGAGAGCAGCAGTCGGGGGGAGGGGGCCGGCTCAAACACAAACAGAGAGGAGAGGGGGGAGGAGGACACAGGAGCAGAGAGGAGAGCAGATAGCAGGCTGCAGATAACAGAGGCACGTAAACTGACCACGATGTCAGGTCTCAGCAGCCATGGTACACCGTGGTCAGAAACTGGCAGGATCAGCCAGGTTTTTTTTTAGGTGTTACAGGGGGCCAAATGTCACAGGACTAGCACTGTGTCATATAACATGCTTTAAAAGGAGCAGGATCCTTTTTTTTTTTCTTGGGGTTAACAAACGCTATAAGAAAGAAAGGCTAAAAGAGAACACGAATACAGCCATCACATCTAGGGATTGGCAAGCTGCAATATAATAAGTGTTTGATTTTGGGTTTAATACAGTGTTAAATGCTGACTGGTTACTATGGGCTACTGTACCTTCCTCCTCCTCGGTGTACTGTGCTACTGAAGAAGTCCAATATGGGCCAATATAGATTAGCTTTAGGTAGTAAAAGGTGTATATTCTGCTTAGAACCAAAATGTGGGCCCTTGATTGCAGCTCCCCTTGACCAAACAGGTAAAGCATAGCCATTGTGTAGAAAAGTTAAACAAAATGGGCTTCCTGCTCATACTTAACCTAAACAAAAATCTAGAGAGCATTTCCACACACACAAAAAAAATGTTTCTGTTGTGGCAAGTACTTTTGCTATGAATCTCCTATGGGACATCACTGTTGTCCAAGATTGACACCCTCCTGGGGAGAGTTCACTTAAGATGACATAATGCAATATTAATAATGCATTTCCGCTAAAGATATTATTATTTAGGCAAATACTGACTACTTCACTAGGCCAGTGACACAGGTAGCTCAGCTGAAAAGCCAATCTCAGCTTATCATCAGGATTGTGCAAGACCTGGATGGAAATTTCCAGCAAAGACTGTGTGTGGAATCTCAGGCTCACATAGCTATTCAGACACTTACTTTCTGATACTCACCTGCAGAGATCATCGGGAATCTCGTTGCTACAGACAACCAAGTCTCCATTGTCTCCTCCTTTATCAGTACTAGACAAATTAAACACACCTTACAAACATAAAATATATAGAACATTCCTACCTGGGTTATTGCTGCTGCTTTTAAAAGCACATAGGAGATACAGTTCCAGTCATTCTTCCGACCATCTGCAAAGCAAATGGAAGACTAGGCTTAACTGCAGAATTCTGCAAACTGGACAGGGAGAGGAGGTACTTTGAATTCTACCAATACTTGCCCTGACCTCAGAATGCTTTTAAATAACCTTTAAATAATAAAGCACAGACAGTGTGAATGGTTATAGATATAATTCAGCCGCACATGTGTTGAGGAATACCTCTAACTCTAAGTGTTAGTTGTAGAATACTCATTTCAGAAAATGACACTGGGCACAATTCACTACGTGATATTTTACCGCATCCGAGTATGCAGTAAAATAACAACAAAGCGTTTAAAAAAACAAAAAAAAACAAACCTGTGTAATTCACAAAGAAACTCTCCTTAAAATCTCGCATGCTTTATATTTCCGAATTATACCTCAAAGGGTAAGTTGTCGCAAGCATCTCGCTTGTGTAAGTGTAATGCCCGGTACACACAATGAGATTATCAGACGAATGATCGTCTGTTTTTCTTGCATGCTAATCTCAGATTGAATCTGAGGAGTTTACTAAAGTCACGAAAATTCCCATTCGACAGAAAAAAAAATTGGAAGTGATGTCATGTGTTGTACTGCATTTTCGAATGATAGCTGTACTGATTAACCTCTTCCCGACCGGGCTATAGCCAAATGATGGCTGCAGCGCGGACCTACTTTGCTGGAGGGCGTCAATAGACGTCCTTCCGTGCTCGAGCGGCCTGCGCGCCCCCTGCAGGGTGCGCTCTGTGATCAGCGAGTCTATGAGACTCGGCCGATCACAGATCGGAGTAAGGGGTTGATCCCGACCCCTAGGGTTCCTCTAGACTCTAGAGGATGCTACTAGGGGTTCCTTGCCTCTCAGATAAGTTCCCACTGACACCATTGATCTTTTTCACCATCTATAAAGGGGTAATTCTTCACAATGACCACAAGTGTAAGGAACATTCTTCCCACTCGCCATCACATGAGCGTATCATGGGTTGTAGATATAGTCATTTTTAGCAGGGGTTTACTGAGACTGTAAAGTTATTTCAAAAGGTTCCTTTGTGTTAAAAAGGTTGAACAAGGCTGATTAAGAAGGTGGTGCTGACATCATCATCATCATGTCGGTACCACTCTCTGCAACCCTTGAGGAATGTCCACTGCTAGAGAAGATCAGGAGAGGAAGAAGACCCAGTGCATCATGTGACCGTCCAGAAAACATCAGCAAAAGGTAAGTACATGATTATACACACTGCAGCGTTTTCAGGGGCAAGATGATACTGATCTCTAAAGCTGGATGCTAGGTAAAAAGGATCAGCCTGGGATCATTTTTAATATATATTATGCACACAATGAAAGGCAAAATAGCGCAAGTTACTCAGTTTGCAATATAATAAATGTTGCTGAAGATATGTCCTTTAGAGCAATGCGCTCTCCGTGAGAAGAAAACAGTCTATGAACAGGGCAGCCTTTGGATGGGAGATGAAGCCGCTCCAAATATGCAAAGGGAAAAACAACAAGAAAGGCGCCTCTTAGTAAACTGACATTTAATAGCGTATTGGTATTAAAAACACTCACATTTAAAACTTAGATAGTCCGGTATGGGGAACTCAGTATAGGCATACGAGATGGCGTCCTCCTCTGTCCCACAGTCTATTTCCTCTCTTTCTGACGGCTGTTCTATGTGGCATGAACTTCCGGGAACAGTGATTGTCCAGAACGAGGCTTGGCTCCCGCCGAGCAGCCGATTGGGAGGCAGGGACACTGGAACGCACATCCGAAGTATGTGCTGTACTGCCGTAAGGCGACGCGTTTCGGAGCATGCGCACTCGGGCGCGCTCCTTTCTCAAGCTAAGGAGGATACAAAAAACTGCAGCCTATTTAAGTGCTCTGATGGCACCGCCACCTAATGGACATAGTAATAATTGCATTGTAGTTACAGGCAGAAACGGACAAATGAAATATTTAGTTTGTAGACTAAAGAAGTGGGATGCTACTGTAGTGTACTTATATTAATGTGTGTGTGATAATTAAAACAGTGTATTTTACATGTTGTTATGTATATCATTACAGCTAGAATAAATGAATATATGGATTTAAATGGACTAAAATAATTAGAACTAAAATAGTTGGTCAACTTGTGAACTGTATACTTATATAGTTGTCTACGTGCACTAATGAACCATATGTACTAGTCTAAATATAGTATGTGGGGATTAACAATATACTAATGGGCATATGTATTTGTACATTGTGCAAGATGACACTATATAATAATAATTACAGATAAAAATGGATTTAAAATTGGGGCTAAAAATAAAGTATGATTGAAAAATAATTAAAACATATATATATACCATACATATGTATTAAAAATCTATACATATATATGTTAAAATGGAACTCAACTATCATTAACAAAGTATGTTTATCGTTAGTATATAACCAGAATATGGCAGAATTCTCATAAACAAATGAATATTAAGCAGATGGTACACTCTGAGCCGAAAATATTATTACAAACATTATTATAAAATGGTGGATATTTCTATTTCTTCGTTAATTCCACCAGGATTAAGAGCATCCAGGGAATAAATCCAGTATGTTTCTCTTTCACATAATCTGTGAAATCTTTCAGCTAAGGGTAGATTTTTTAGTATTTGTTCGATAACCCATACCTCGAGGCCTTCGGTTGATTTGGCATGGTATTCACAGAAATGGCGGGGGACACTGTGTTTGTCCCTCCCACCTTCTATTTTTCTTCTGTGTTCCCCGAACCTTTGCCTTAGTGGGCGTATCGTGCGCCCCACATAAATAAGGTTGCACGGGCAACTCAAGCCATAAACTACAAACTCCGAGCCACAATTATAGAAATTGTCAAGCACGTAAGTTTTTCCTTTAGTAGTAAACTGTTTTTTACCATGCTTGACAAAAATGCAAGTTTTGCACATGGCTTTCTTACATTGGAACATGCCCTTGAGGGGAATCATGTGAGCCTGTGCTGGTACGATTTCTTTAATGGGCTTTAGTTTGCTGGGTGCTACTTTGTTTTTTATGTTAGGGGCTTTCCTATAAGTTATTTTGGGGTGAGGCGGTAGGACTGGTTTTAGATATGGGTCCTCAAGTAGGATAGGCCAATGCTTTCTAAATATTGCTTCCATTTTTGAGAATTTTGTATGAAACCTGGTAATGAAACGTCCTGATGGATTGGATGTGTTTTCATTTGAATGTTGGTTGGAGGGTATAGGTTGTAAATACTGTTTCTGTGCTTGGTCTACCAATGACTCTGGGTACCCTTTGTCTTTGAGCTTTTTTCTGAGTAGATGGCTTTGTTCCATATAGTCAGTCATTTGTGTACAATTCCTCCGTAGTCGGCAGAATTGCCCTTTTGGTATATTGTTTTTCCATTTATCATAGTGGCAACTTTTGTAATGTAACAGGGAATTTCCTGCCGTAGGTTTGAAAAAATTCCTTGCCTGTATTTCATTGCCAACATGGAAAAGGTCAAGGTCTAGGAAGGCTAGTCTTTCTTTGTCCATGACATGAGTAAAACTCAAACCGTGTGGATTATTATTGCAGTGGGCCACAAACTTGTCAACAGCATCAATTGGACCATCCCAAATAATAATGATATCGTCTATAAAACGACCATAGAAAATGAGATGTCTGAGAAAGGGGTTATTTTGCCATATATATCTGTGCTCCCATAGTCCCATTGCTAAATTAGCATATGGGGGCGCAAAATTGGCCCCCATAGCTGTCCCCTGGATTTGTAAATAGTATTGCTCATTGAATGTGAAGTAATTGTGGGTTAGACAATAATTAGCACAATCCAAAATGAACGAGGCCTGTTTGTTGCTCATGTATGGGTCCTGGGATAAGAAATGATTGAGTGCTGATATTCCAAAGGTATGAGGAATGGACGTGTACAACGAGTTCACGTCTAGGGATATCCAGATATATTGATTCTCCCATCTATATGGTTTCAATAACTCCAATAGATGGGTTCCATCTCGGATGTATGACTGCAGTCCTTGAGCTAAGGGCTGTAGATGGTGATCAATATATTTCGATAAACCTGAAGTAATACTGTCCATAGCTGCGATTATGGGTCTTCCTGGGGGATTGGTCTGATTTTTGTGAATTTTGGGTATGTGATAGAAGTATGGGGTACGGTAAAAATCCCTCCGTAAGTAGGATGCCTCATTCTTATCAATGATGTTTGATTGAATAGCACCATTAACAAGAAGGTTTATGTCATTTTGGAATTCTGGTAACGGATCAGATCTTAACTTTTGATAAGTGGAACTGTCTGCAAGTAAGCGTTCTGCTTCTTTTATGTAATCCACTCTGCTTTGGATTACAATTCCGCCGCCCTTGTCGGCAGTTTTTATGATTAAATCTGTATTGTCTGTTAATGCTTTTAGGGCCAATTTTTCATTTGTGGTGAGGCTGCCAAGAGTAATTGAACTCACCTCCTCCTGACTACACATCTTTTTTAGGTCAGAAAAAACCATATTATAAAATGTGGTGAGGTGTGGGCCTTTTAATTGATATGGATAGAATGTTGATTTGGGTTTTAATCCAGAATGTTGAACTGGTGGAGAGGTATGTAGATGTTGTGTAAAAAGGTCTAATCCTGTATAGGATTCGTCATGATAGAGATGTTCAAGCATCTCGATCATTTCTACATCAAAGTCGAACTCCTGGTTGTCTGATTGAGTATCTGTAGTACTGGTTGGAGGGGGACTATTGGTATTGTTTTTGTTATTTTTTGCATCTTTGATTTGAAAAAATCTGTGCAATGTTAAGTTTCTAATATATCTATTAAGGTCTTTAAACAAAATGAATGGGTCTGGTTTATTGGATGGGGAGAAATTTAGACCATGGTTTAGCAGGGAGACTTCAGCTGAGGATAGGATGTGCTGGGACAGGTTGAAAATCTTGACCGTTTCAGGTTGTTGTTTGCTGGTGTTATTCTTTCTATTTCTTCCCCCTCTACAACCTCTCCGGTGAATTTTCTTTTTAATTGGGTGGCTGGAGAGGGGTTTGTGGATAAAAAAAGATGGGTTATCTAACGCGCTACAGGAGCCAAATGTGATTGGTATGTTAGTCGTAGCTTGTGAAGTAGATTTGGAATAAGTGGGAGGGATGTCTGATACTGGGCCAGTGGGTAATAAGGTACTAGGGGAGAGTCTGGTACTATCCACACTAGGTGTAGTGGTGGTATAGTTGGTGTTCGGAGTTTTTTTGTTGTTATTGCTGTTACTGGATTCATCTGTTGGGACAGATGTATCCATTTCTATTGTCTGCATGGAATACTGTGGTTTGGAAGGGATTTCATGAATGCTAGTAGACTGATTTTTGATAGAATCGGGTTGGAGACGGTTATAAAAAGAATTTAATTTGTTCAACAGTTGAGCTTTAGGTGACTTGATGGGCGGATGGGAATGGGAATGATCTTGTGGTTGTATGTTACAACCTATACGGGGAAAACATTCTGTGTTTCTGGTTGTTTTATGTTTTGCAGCTGAACCACGTGATGGTAATGGGAGATGAGATGGGGGTATTGGGGCAATGGGCTGATTGAATGGGTCTATTTCCATTAGTGGTGGAATGCGTGTGGGTTTTTTCATCCATGTGAATACTTTTTTATTTGAATAATCTTTGATATCCCGCCTAAACTTTCCTATTTTACTGGAAATGAGATCATTTTCCTGTTTTTTGGTGTTGCTCTTAAGGATATCTAGCCAGGGTAAGGGAATTATTTGTCCTAAATTGATAATCTCAGTAGTAAGGTTTTCTACGGTTTTTTTAAGATTTTCGAACTTTTTTTCTCTATGTTTAACCAGTATATTCATCCATTTAGTGGTACAGAATTCTGCTAGGCAACCCCATTCCAGGGCGTCCTCCGGTTCCAAAAAGGAACAATTTTTGAGAATGCGGAGACCTCGTGGAGTAATTTTATTTTTTAAGTATTGGTTAAGGAAGTATTTATCCCACCATTGGGAATTAGTGGAGTGGATAAGACGTTCGAGTTTTTTGAATTTTCCGCATAGATTGTATCGTGTTTTTTTGTCTAAAACAACATCTAGACTAAAAATGGACAATGGTAATAGCGTATATAATGAATCTAAAACATTATATTTAAACGACTCTATGTCTATAATGAAATCCATAACACTATGTCAGGTGTGATGTTTACAAAATGAATAATGTATGCGTTTGGCTGGTCCAAAGGGATGGTATGTGCGTGATTTGGTGATTTGGTGCGTGATTTGGGCTGGACCACCCTAAATCCACCCTAAAAAAAAAAAAAAAAAAAAAAAAAAAAAAAAAAACGGGGGGGGAGGGGGGGGGGGGTTTGGGGGGGGGGGGGAGCCCAGTAGAAAAAGAGGGGAAAGGAGTGACCTATAAGATATTAATGATGTATGGGGTATAAATGAACAATAACAACAACATAAATAAAACCTCAGATGTTTGCAGCCACTTTTAACAAGCTTCAAAAAAATATATATTATGCACACAATGAAAGGCAAAATAGCGCAAGTTACTCAGTTTGCAATATAATAAATGTTGCTGAAGATATGTCCTTTAGAGCAATGCGCTCTCCGTGAGAAGAAAACAGTCTATGAACAGGGCAGCCTTTGGATGGGAGATGAAGCCGCTCCAAATATGCAAAGGGAAAAACAACAAGAAAGGCGCCTCTTAGTAAACTGACATTTAATAGCGTATTGGTATTAAAAACACTCACATTTAAAACTTAGATAGTCCGGTATGGGGAACTCAGTATAGGCATACGAGATGGCGTCCTCCTCTGTCCCACAGTCTATTTCCTCTCTTTCTGACGGCTGTTCTATGTGGCATGAACTTCCGGGAACAGTGATTGTCCAGAACGAGGCTTGGCTCCCGCCGAGCAGCCGATTGGGAGGCAGGGACACTGGAACGCACATCCGAAGTATGTGCTGTACTGCCGTAAGGCGACGCGTTTCGGAGCATGCGCACTCGGGCGCGCTCCTTTCTCAAGCTAAGGAGGATACAAAAAACTGCAGCCTATTTAAGTGCTCTGATGGCACCGCCACCTAATGGACATAGTAATAATTGCATTGTAGTTACAGGCAGAAACGGACAAATGAAATATTTAGTTTGTAGACTAAAGAAGTGGGATGCTACTGTAGTGTACTTATATTAATGTGTGTGTGATAATTAAAACAGTGTATTTTACATGTTGTTATGTATATCATTACAGCTAGAATAAATGAATATATGGATTTAAATGGACTAAAATAATTAGAACTAAAATAGTTGGTCAACTTGTGAACTGTATACTTATATAGTTGTCTACGTGCACTAATGAACCATATGTACTAGTCTAAATATAGTATGTGGGGATTAACAATATACTAATGGGCATATGTATTTGTACATTGTGCAAGATGACACTATATAATAATAATTACAGATAAAAATGGATTTAAAATTGGGGCTAAAAATAAAGTATGATTGAAAAATAATTAAAACATATATATATACCATACATATGTATTAAAAATCTATACATATATATGTTAAAATGGAACTCAACTATCATTAACAAAGTATGTTTATCGTTAGTATATAACCAGAATATGGCAGAATTCTCATAAACAAATGAATATTAAGCAGATGGTACACTCTGAGCCGAAAATATTATTACAAACATTATTATAAAATGGTGGATATTTCTATTTCTTCGTTAATTCCACCAGGATTAAGAGCATCCAGGGAATAAATCCAGTATGTTTCTCTTTCACATAATCTGTGAAATCTTTCAGCTAAGGGTAGATTTTTTAGTATTTGTTCGATAACCCATACCTCGAGGCCTTCGGTTGATTTGGCATGGTATTCACAGAAATGGCGGGGGACACTGTGTTTGTCCCTCCCACCTTCTATTTTTCTTCTGTGTTCCCCGAACCTTTGCCTTAGTGGGCGTATCGTGCGCCCCACATAAATAAGGTTGCACGGGCAACTCAAGCCATAAACTACAAACTCCGAGCCACAATTATAGAAATTGTCAAGCACGTAAGTTTTTCCTTTAGTAGTAAACTGTTTTTTACCATGCTTGACAAAAATGCAAGTTTTGCACATGGCTTTCTTACATTGGAACATGCCCTTGAGGGGAATCATGTGAGCCTGTGCTGGTACGATTTCTTTAATGGGCTTTAGTTTGCTGGGTGCTACTTTGTTTTTTATGTTAGGGGCTTTCCTATAAGTTATTTTGGGGTGAGGCGGTAGGACTGGTTTTAGATATGGGTCCTCAAGTAGGATAGGCCAATGCTTTCTAAACATTGCTTCCATTTTTGAGAATTTTGTATGAAACCTGGTAATGAAACGTCCTGATGGATTGGATGTGTTTTCATTTGAATGTTGGTTGGAGGGTATAGGTTGTAAATACTGTTTCTGTGCTTGGTCTACCAATGACTCTGGGTACCCTTTGTCTTTGAGCTTTTTTCTGAGTAGATGGCTTTGTTCCATATAGTCAGTCATTTGTGTACAATTCCTCCGTAGTCGGCAGAATTGCCCTTTTGGTATATTGTTTTTCCATTTATCATAGTGGCAACTTTTGTAATGTAACAGGGAATTTCCTGCCGTAGGTTTGAAAAAATTCCTTGCCTGTATTTCATTGCCAACATGGAAAAGGTCAAGGTCTAGGAAGGCTAGTCTTTCTTTGTCCATGACATGAGTAAAACTCAAACCGTGTGGATTATTATTGCAGTGGGCCACAAACTTGTCAACAGCATCAATTGGACCATCCCAAATAATAATGATATCGTCTATAAAACGACCATAGAAAATGAGATGTCTGAGAAAGGGGTTATTTTGCCATATATATCTGTGCTCCCATAGTCCCATTGCTAAATTAGCATATGGGGGCGCAAAATTGGCCCCCATAGCTGTCCCCTGGATTTGTAAATAGTATTGCTCATTGAATGTGAAGTAATTGTGGGTTAGACAATAATTAGCACAATCCAAAATGAACGAGGCCTGTTTGTTGCTCATGTATGGGTCCTGGGATAAGAAATGATTGAGTGCTGATATTCCAAAGGTATGAGGAATGGACGTGTACAACGAGTTCACGTCTAGGGATATCCAGATATATTGATTCTCCCATCTATATGGTTTCAATAACTCCAATAGATGGGTTCCATCTCGGATGTATGACTGCAGTCCTTGAGCTAAGGGCTGTAGATGGTGATCAATATATTTCGATAAACCTGAAGTAATACTGTCCATAGCTGCGATTATGGGTCTTCCTGGGGGATTGGTCTGATTTTTGTGAATTTTGGGTATGTGATAGAAGTATGGGGTACGGTAAAAATCCCTCCGTAAGTAGGATGCCTCATTCTTATCAATGATGTTTGATTGAATAGCACCATTAACAAGAAGGTTTATGTCATTTTGGAATTCTGGTAACGGATCAGATCTTAACTTTTGATAAGTGGAACTGTCTGCAAGTAAGCGTTCTGCTTCTTTTATGTAATCCACTCTGCTTTGGATTACAATTCCGCCGCCCTTGTCGGCAGTTTTTATGATTAAATCTGTATTGTCTGTTAATGCTTTTAGGGCCAATTTTTCATTTGTGGTGAGGCTGCCAAGAGTAATTGAACTCACCTCCTCCTGACTACACATCTTTTTTAGGTCAGAAAAAACCATATTATAAAATGTGGTGAGGTGTGGGCCTTTTAATTGATATGGATAGAATGTTGATTTGGGTTTTAATCCAGAATGTTGAACTGGTGGAGAGGTATGTAGATGTTGTGTAAAAAGGTCTAATCCTGTATAGGATTCGTCATGATAGAGATGTTCAAGCATCTCGATCATTTCTACATCAAAGTCGAACTCCTGGTTGTCTGATTGAGTATCTGTAGTACTGGTTGGAGGGGGACTATTGGTATTGTTTTTGTTATTTTTTGCATCTTTGATTTGAAAAAATCTGTGCAATGTTAAGTTTCTAATATATCTATTAAGGTCTTTAAACAAAATGAATGGGTCTGGTTTATTGGATGGGGAGAAATTTAGACCATGGTTTAGCAGGGAGACTTCAGCTGAGGATAGGATGTGCTGGGACAGGTTGAAAATCTTGACCGTTTCAGGTTGTTGTTTGCTGGTGTTATTCTTTCTATTTCTTCCCCCTCTACAACCTCTCCGGTGAATTTTCTTTTTAATTGGGTGGCTGGAGAGGGGTTTGTGGATAAAAAAAGATGGGTTATCTAACGCGCTACAGGAGCCAAATGTGATTGGTATGTTAGTCGTAGCTTGTGAAGTAGATTTGGAATAAGTGGGAGGGATGTCTGATACTGGGCCAGTGGGTAATAAGGTACTAGGGGAGAGTCTGGTACTATCCACACTAGGTGTAGTGGTGGTATAGTTGGTGTTCGGAGTTTTTTTGTTGTTATTGCTGTTACTGGATTCATCTGTTGGGACAGATGTATCCATTTCTATTGTCTGCATGGAATACTGTGGTTTGGAAGGGATTTCATGAATGCTAGTAGACTGATTTTTGATAGAATCGGGTTGGAGACGGTTATAAAAAGAATTTAATTTGTTCAACAGTTGAGCTTTAGGTGACTTGATGGGCGGATGGGAATGGGAATGATCTTGTGGTTGTATGTTACAACCTATACGGGGAAAACATTCTGTGTTTCTGGTTGTTTTATGGTTGTATGTTACAACCTATACGGGGAAAACATTCTGTGTTTCTGGTTGTTTTATGTTTTGCAGCTGAACCACGTGATGGTAATGGGAGATGAGATGGGGGTATTGGGGCAATGGGCTGATTGAATGGGTCTATTTCCATTAGTGGTGGAATGCGTGTGGGTTTTTTCATCCATGTGAATACTTTTTTATTTGAATAATCTTTGATATCCCGCCTAAACTTTCCTATTTTACTGGAAATGAGATCATTTTCCTGTTTTTTGGTGTTGCTCTTAAGGATATCTAGCCAGGGTAAGGGAATTATTTGTCCTAAATTGATAATCTCAGTAGTAAGGTTTTCTACGGTTTTTTTAAGATTTTCGAACTTTTTTTCTCTATGTTTAACCAGTATATTCATCCATTTAGTGGTACAGAATTCTGCTAGGCAACCCCATTCCAGGGCGTCCTCCGGTTCCAAAAAGGAACAATTTTTGAGAATGCGGAGACCTCGTGGAGTAATTTTATTTTTTAAGTATTGGTTAAGGAAGTATTTATCCCACCATTGGGAATTAGTGGAGTGGATAAGACGTTCGAGTTTTTTGAATTTTCCGCATAGATTGTATCGTGTTTTTTTGTCTAAAACAACATCTAGACTAAAAATGGACAATGGTAATAGCGTATATAATGAATCTAAAACATTATATTTAAACGACTCTATGTCTATAATGAAATCCATAACACTATGTCAGGTGTGATGTTTACAAAATGAATAATGTATGCGTTTGGCTGGTCCAAAGGGATGGTATGTGCGTGATTTGGTGATTTGGTGCGTGATTTGGGCTGGACCACCCTAAATCCACCCTAAAAAAAAAAAAAAAAAAAAAAAAAACGGGGGGGGAGCCCAGTAGAAAAAGAGGGGAAAGGAGTGACCTATAAGATATTAATGATGTATGGGGTATAAATGAACAATAACAACAACATAAATAAAACCTCAGATGTTTGCAGCCACTTTTAACAAGCTTCAAAAAAATATATATTATGCACACAATGAAAGGCAAAATAGCGCAAGTTACTCAGTTTGCAATATAATAAATGTTGCTGAAGATATGTCCTTTAGAGCAATGCGCTCTCCGTGAGAAGAAAACAGTCTATGAACAGGGCAGCCTTTGGATGGGAGATGAAGCCGCTCCAAATATGCAAAGGGAAAAACAACAAGAAAGGCGCCTCTTAGTAAACTGACATTTAATAGCGTATTGGTATTAAAAACACTCACATTTAAAACTTAGATAGTCCGGTATGGGGAACTCAGTATAGGCATACGAGATGGCGTCCTCCTCTGTCCCACAGTCTATTTCCTCTCTTTCTGACGGCTGTTCTATGTGGCATGAACTTCCGGGAACAGTGATTGTCCAGAACGAGGCTTGGCTCCCGCCGAGCAGCCGATTGGGAGGCAGGGACACTGGAACGCACATCCGAAGTATGTGCTGTACTGCCGTAAGGCGACGCGTTTCGGAGCATGCGCACTCGGGCGCGCTCCTTTCTCAAGCTAAGGAGGATACAAAAAACTGCAGCCTATTTAAGTGCTCTGATGGCACCGCCACCTAATGGACATAGTAATAATTGCATTGTAGTTACAGGCAGAAACGGACAAATGAAATATTTAGTTTGTAGACTAAAGAAGTGGGATGCTACTGTAGTGTACTTATATTAATGTGTGTGTGATAATTAAAACAGTGTATTTTACATGTTGTTATGTATATCATTACAGCTAGAATAAATGAATATATGGATTTAAATGGACTAAAATAATTAGAACTAAAATAGTTGGTCAACTTGTGAACTGTATACTTATATAGTTGTCTACGTGCACTAATGAACCATATGTACTAGTCTAAATATAGTATGTGGGGATTAACAATATACTAATGGGCATATGTATTTGTACATTGTGCAAGATGACACTATATAATAGAAGGTGGGAGGGACAAACACAGTGTCCCCCGCCATTTCTGTGAATACCATGCCAAATCAACCGAAGGCCTCGAGGTATGGGTTATCGAACAAATACCAAAAAATCTACCCTTAGCTGAAAGATTTCACAGATTATGTGAAAGAGAAACATACTGGATTTATTCCCTGGATGCTCTTAATCCTGGTGGAATTAACGAAGAAATAGAAATATCCACCATTTTATAGTAATGTTTGTAATAATATTTTCGGCTCAGAGTGTACCATCTGCTTAATATTCATTTGTTTATGAGAATTCTGCCATATTCTGGTTATATACTAACGATAAACATACTTTGTTAATGATAGTTGAGTTCCATTTTAACATATATATGTATAGATTTTTAATACATATGTATGGTATATATATATGTTTTAATTATTTTTCAATCATACTTTATTTTTAGCCCCAATTTTAAATCCATTTTTATCTGTAATTATTATTATATAGTGTCATCTTGCACAATGTACAAATACATATGCCCATTAGTATATTGTTAATCCCCACATACTATATTTAGACTAGTACATATGGTTCATTAGTGCACGTAGACAACTATATAAGTATACAGTTCACAAGTTGACCAACTATTTTAGTTCTAATTATTTTAGTCCATTTAAATCCATATATTCATTTATTCTAGCTGTAATGATATACATAACAACATGTAAAATACACTGTTTTAATTATCACACACACATTAATATAAGTACACTACAGTAGCATCCCACTTCTTTAGTCTACAAACTAAATATTTCATTTGTCCGTTTCTGCCTGTAACTACAATGCAATTATTACTATGTCCATTAGGTGGCGGTGCCATCAGAGCACTTAAATAGGCTGCAGTTTTTTGTATCCTCCTTAGCTTGAGAAAGGAGCGCGCCCGAGTGCGCATGCTCCGAAACGCGTCGCCTTACGGCAGTACAGCACATACTTCGGATGTGCGTTCCAGTGTCCCTGCCTCCCAATCGGCTGCTCGGCGGGAGCCAAGCCTCGTTCTGGACAATCACTGTTCCCGGAAGTTCATGCCACATAGAACAGCCGTCAGAAAGAGAGGAAATAGACTGTGGGACAGAGGAGGACGCCATCTCGTATGCCTATACTGAGTTCCCCATACCGGACTATCTAAGTTTTAAATGTGAGTGTTTTTAATACCAATACGCTATTAAATGTCAGTTTACTAAGAGGCGCCTTTCTTGTTGTTTTTCCCTTTGCATATTTGGAGCGGCTTCATCTCCCATCCAAAGGCTGCCCTGTTCATAGACTGTTTTCTTCTCACGGAGAGCGCATTGCTCTAAAGGACATATCTTCAGCAACATTTATTATATTGCAAACTGAGTAACTTGCGCTATTTTGCCTTTCATTGTGTGCATAATATATATTTTTTTGAAGCTTGTTAAAAGTGGCTGCAAACATCTGAGGTTTTATTTATGTTGTTGTTATTGTTCATTTATACCCCATACATCATTAATATCTTATAGGTCACTCCTTTCCCCTCTTTTTCTACTGGGCTCCCCCCCCCCCCCCAAACCCCCCCCCCCCTCCCCCCCCGTTTTTTTTTTTTTTTTTTTTTTTTTTTTTTTTTTTTAGGGTGGATTTAGGGTGGTCCAGCCCAAATCACGCACCAAATCACCAAATCACGCACATACCATCCCTTTGGACCAGCCAAACGCATACATTATTCATTTTGTAAACATCACACCTGACATAGTGTTATGGATTTCATTATAGACATAGAGTCGTTTAAATATAATGTTTTAGATTCATTATATACGCTATTACCATTGTCCATTTTTAGTCTAGATGTTGTTTTAGACAAAAAAACACGATACAATCTATGCGGAAAATTCAAAAAACTCGAACGTCTTATCCACTCCACTAATTCCCAATGGTGGGATAAATACTTCCTTAACCAATACTTAAAAAATAAAATTACTCCACGAGGTCTCCGCATTCTCAAAAATTGTTCCTTTTTGGAACCGGAGGACGCCCTGGAATGGGGTTGCCTAGCAGAATTCTGTACCACTAAATGGATGAATATACTGGTTAAACATAGAGAAAAAAAGTTCGAAAATCTTAAAAAAACCGTAGAAAACCTTACTACTGAGATTATCAATTTAGGACAAATAATTCCCTTACCCTGGCTAGATATCCTTAAGAGCAACACCAAAAAACAGGAAAATGATCTCATTTCCAGTAAAATAGGAAAGTTTAGGCGGGATATCAAAGATTATTCAAATAAAAAAGTATTCACATGGATGAAAAAACCCACACGCATTCCACCACTAATGGAAATAGACCCATTCAATCAGCCCATTGCCCCAATACCCCCATCTCATCTCCCATTACCATCACGTGGTTCAGCTGCAAAACATAAAACAACCAGAAACACAGAATGTTTTCCCCGTATAGGTTGTAACATACAACCACAAGATCATTCCCATTCCCATCCGCCCATCAAGTCACCTAAAGCTCAACTCAACTGTTGAACAAATTAAATTCTTTTTATAACCGTCTCCAACCCGATTCTATCAAAAATCAGTCTACTAGCATTCATGAAATCCCTTCCAAACCACAGTATTCCATGCAGACAATAGAAATGGATACATCTGTCCCAACAGATGAATCCAGTAACAGCAATAACAACAAAAAAACTCCGAACACCAACTATACCACCACTACACCTAGTGTGGATAGTACCAGACTCTCCCCTAGTACCTTATTACCCACTGGCCCAGTATCAGACATCCCTCCCACTTATTCCAAATCTACTTCACAAGCTACGACTAACATACCAATCACATTTGGCTCCTGTAGCGCGTTAGATAACCCATCTTTTTTATCCACAAACCCCTCTCCAGCCACCCAATTAAAAAGAAAATTCACCGGAGAGGTTGTAGAGGGGGAAGAAATAGAAAGAATAACACCAGCAAACAACAACCTGAAACGGTCAAGATTTTCAACCTGTCCCAGCACATCCTATCCTCAGCTGAAGTCTCCCTGCTAAACCATGGTCTAAATTTCTCCCCATCCAATAAACCAGACCCATTCATTTTGTTTAAAGACCTTAATAGATATATTAGAAACTTAACATTGCACAGATTTTTTCAAATCAAAGATGCAAAAAATAACAAAAACAATACCAATAGTCCCCCTCCAACCAGTACTACAGATACTCAATCAGACAACCAGGAGTTCGACTTTGATGTAGAAATGATCGAGATGCTTGAACATCTCTATCATGACGAATCCTATACAGGATTAGACCTTTTTACACAACATCTACATACCTCTCCACCAGTTCAACATTCTGGATTAAAACCCAAATCAACATTCTATCCATATCAATTAAAAGGCCCACACCTCACCACATTTTATAATATGGTTTTTTCTGACCTAAAAAAGATGTGTAGTCAGGAGGAGGTGAGTTCAATTACTCTTGGCAGCCTCACCACAAATGAAAAATTGGCCCTAAAAGCATTAACAGACAATACAGATTTAATCATAAAAACTGCCGACAAGGGCGGCGGAATTGTAATCCAAAGCAGAGTGGATTACATAAAAGAAGCAGAACGCTTACTTGCAGACAGTTCCACTTATCAAAAGTTAAGATCTGATCCGTTACCAGAATTCCAAAATGACATAAACCTTCTTGTTAATGGTGCTATTCAATCAAACATCATTGATAAGAATGAGGCATCCTACTTACGGAGGGATTTTTACCGTACCCCATACTTCTATCACATACCCAAAATTCACAAAAATCAGACCAATCCCCCAGGAAGACCCATAATCGCAGCTATGGACAGTATTACTTCAGGTTTATCGAAATATATTGATCACCATCTACAGCCCTTAGCTCAAGGACTGCAGTCATACATCCGAGATGGAACCCATCTATTGGAGTTATTGAAACCATATAGATGGGAGAATCAATATATCTGGATATCCCTAGACGTGAACTCGTTGTACACGTCCATTCCTCATACCTTTGGAATATCAGCACTCAATCATTTCTTATCCCAGGACCCATACATGAGCAACAAACAGGCCTCGTTCATTTTGGATTGTGCTAATTATTGTCTAACCCACAATTACTTCACATTCAATGAGCAATACTATTTACAAATCCAGGGGACAGCTATGGGGGCCAATTTTGCGCCCCCATATGCTAATTTAGCAATGGGACTATGGGAGCACAGATATATATGGCAAAATAACCCCTTTCTCAGACATCTCATTTTCTATGGTCGTTTTATAGACGATATCATTATTATTTGGGATGGTCCAATTGATGCTGTTGACAAGTTTGTGGCCCACTGCAATAATAATCCACACGGTTTGAGTTTTACTCATGTCATGGACAAAGAAAGACTAGCCTTCCTAGACCTTGACCTTTTCCATGTTGGCAATGAAATACAGGCAAGGAATTTTTTCAAACCTACGGCAGGAAATTCCCTGTTACATTACAAAAGTTGCCACTATGATAAATGGAAAAACAATATACCAAAAGGGCAATTCTGCCGACTACGGAGGAATTGTACACAAATGACTGACTATATGGAACAAAGCCATCTACTCAGAAAAAAGCTCAAAGACAAAGGGTACCCAGAGTCATTGGTAGACCAAGCACAGAAACAGTATTTACAACCTATACCCTCCAACCAACATTCAAATGAAAACACATCCAATCCATCAGGACGTTTCATTACCAGGTTTCATACAAAATTCTCAAAAATGGAAGCAATATTTAGAAAGCATTGGCCTATCCTACTTGAGGACCCATATCTAAAACCAGTCCTACCGCCTCACCCCAAAATAACTTATAGGAAAGCCCCTAACATAAAAAACAAAGTAGCACCCAGCAAACTAAAGCCCATTAAAGAAATCGTACCAGCACAGGCTCACATGATTCCCCTCAAGGGCATGTTCCAATGTAAGAAAGCCATGTGCAAAACTTGCATTTTTGTCAAGCATGGTAAAAAACAGTTTACTACTAAAGGAAAAACTTACGTGCTTGACAATTTCTATAATTGTGGCTCGGAGTTTGTAGTTTATGGCTTGAGTTGCCCGTGCAACCTTATTTATGTGGGGCGCACGATACGCCCACTAAGGCAAAGGTTCGGGGAACACAGAAGAAAAATAGAAGGTGGGAGGGACAAACACAGTGTCCCCCGCCATTTCTGTGAATACCATGCCAAATCAACCGAAGGCCTCGAGGTATGGGTTATCGAACAAATACCAAAAAATCTACCCTTAGCTGAAAGATTTCACAGATTATGTGAAAGAGAAACATACTGGATTTATTCCCTGGATGCTCTTAATCCTGGTGGAATTAACGAAGAAATAGAAATATCCACCATTTTATAATAATGTTTGTAATAATATTTTCGGCTCAGAGTGTACCATCTGCTTAATATTCATTTGTTTATGAGAATTCTGCCATATTCTGGTTATATACTAACGATAAACATACTTTGTTAATGATAGTTGAGTTCCATTTTAACATATATATGTATAGATTTTTAATACATATGTATGGTATATATATATGTTTTAATTATTTTTCAATCATACTTTATTTTTAGCCCCAATTTTAAATCCATTTTTATCTGTAATTATTATTATATAGTGTCATCTTGCACAATGTACAAATACATATGCCCATTAGTATATTGTTAATCCCCACATACTATATTTAGACTAGTACATATGGTTCATTAGTGCACGTAGACAACTATATAAGTATACAGTTCACAAGTTGACCAACTATTTTAGTTCTAATTATTTTAGTCCATTTAAATCCATATATTCATTTATTCTAGCTGTAATGATATACATAACAACATGTAAAATACACTGTTTTAATTATCACACACACATTAATATAAGTACACTACAGTAGCATCCCACTTCTTTAGTCTACAAACTAAATATTTCATTTGTCCGTTTCTGCCTGTAACTACAATGCAATTATTACTATGTCCATTAGGTGGCGGTGCCATCAGAGCACTTAAATAGGCTGCAGTTTTTTGTATCCTCCTTAGCTTGAGAAAGGAGCGCGCCCGAGTGCGCATGCTCCGAAACGCGTCGCCTTACGGCAGTACAGCACATACTTCGGATGTGCGTTCCAGTGTCCCTGCCTCCCAATCAGCTGCTCGGCGGGAGCCAAGCCTCGTTCTGGACAATCACTGTTCCCGGAAGTTCATGCCACATAGAACAGCCGTCAGAAAGAGAGGAAATAGACTGTGGGACAGAGGAGGACGCCATCTCGTATGCCTATACTGAGTTCCCCATACCGGACTATCTAAGTTTTAAATGTGAGTGTTTTTAATACCAATACGCTATTAAATGTCAGTTTACTAAGAGGCGCCTTTCTTGTTGTTTTTCCCTTTGGGATCATTTTTAATCCTGCCTCTAAATAGGTTCATTTCTTCAAAAAGAACACTGTGAGAAGTGCAATATTTAAGACTTTTCATTTCCTGATACATCTTTGTTAAACATCAAGTTAAAGTAGTTGCCATTTTTACTTGATTCAGTTCTGGGAACTGCAAAAAAGCCAGACTGTCAACTGGGCGAATCGAGTAGAAGCCGGAAAAATATAAATGTCTTCTATCTATCTGTTGCTGGGACAGCCCGCAATGGACTTACTGTTTATCCTGGGCCCGTCTGCATTCCTGGGCACTCTCGCCTTCAGTTATTGAGTAAAACTAGCTAGTGGGTATAAGATTTAAAATTTTGATATACAGCGACGGAAAAAGCTTTAAGTGAACATTCCTTCCCTGGCTCCAGATGTCTGTATAGCTGTAATAACAGACCCTGGATAAATGTAATCAGCAGAACAAAAAACTGCCGATGATCAGCATTGAGATGTCTGTATATAATTGACAAGCTACTAGATACAGCAAATTTTAAAATGGAAAGGAAACTCAAGTCCTTCTCATCATCGCTGATGACAGGTGGAGTAATAAGAGCATTTTATTGCACAATGTACAAGTGGAAAAGCGTGCAATGCTCCAAGTGAGCCAACAGGAGGCTTGATATGATGACGCTGCATTGTATTAATGTGAGATGCCTCACAGATTGTCAGGAAAACACTCTTATGAATAATCTACGTAGGGTATTGCTGTGTAGACAAAATCATATTTACTTTTGCAGAGGTCAGCTAGACTGTCACAACTGGGCTTTTGCAAGAATCCGATTGTCCATCCTAAAAAAAAAAACTGTGCAGGCTTTCTTATGAAAGATTAATATTTGCCCTATTACAGTTCAACTGTCATGATTGTGATGTATTGCAGTATGTAGGGACAGCAAATAAAAACTTCTTTCTAAAATGTTATTGCCTGGCTGCTGATTGACTCCAGTTTCAGTACTTTTGACATTTAAAAAAAAAGTAAGCAGATGAGGAAATCAAGACACCCGCTGGGCGAACCAAAAAAAAACAAAAAAAAAACCCAAAAACAAATAAAACTGAACCATGTATGGCCAGTTTTAAAAATTAATGGCACTGCCACACGTCCGCAAAAGGGCAGCGCATTTCTGTGTGCGTCAGAAAAACGCATGATTTTGGGCACATTCCCAACACACACAAGTAGAATTGTAGGCTTATGCACTACTACGTGTTGTGATGCACTGTATATCAAAAGAAAAAAAAAAGGGGATTCCCCCCTGTGACGGGAGGGCCCGTGGAACTCAGAATCCCTTGGAAAGTAGGGGATGCCCTTGTTTCAGCTCCCCATACACCTCTTATGTCTAAACCCCCCCCCCCCCCCCAAAAAAAAAAAAACACATGCCAATTGTTCAGAATAAACAGTGCTTTAGCAAACTAGAGGGGAGATTTACTAAAACTGGAGCACTCAGAATCTGGTGCAGCTCTGCGTAGTAGCCAATCACATTCTAACTTCAGCTTGTTCAATTAAAGTGGTTCTAAAGGCTGATGGCTTTTTACCTTCATGCATTCTATGCATCACCGCTTAAGCGGCAGTGGCGGACGCTGTTTTGGGGGGAGGGGCGATAAACAATCCTATGCCGCTGCTGAATATTCATTGGCTATTGTAAATTGTAACACACCTGGGTGGGCTCATAGTGCAGTGCTCTGTGCCCCGAGCCCATCCTATTTTTAAGTCTATTAGAGCCTCTGGCTGTAATCACGTGCTAACAAAAAAAAGAAACCCCCCCCATTGGAATCCATGAGTCCGGCATCCCTGCATATAGATCAGGGGGCCGGACGCATGGATTTGGGGGGGCTCCAGTGCACCCCTAGTGGACGGGCCGCCACTGGCAAGCGGAGGAGGAGCACAGAGCGCCGGCGGGAGACCTGAGAAGAGAAGAATCGGGGCTGCTTTGTGCAAAACCTAGAAGCTGATTGGTTGCTATGCACAGCTGCACCAGATTCTGTGTGCACCAGTTTTAGTAAATCCTGCCCTAAATGTCATTTAGCAACAGTTTACATCTTCTTTAAGAACGCGCTGTCGTTTTTTTCAGGCATAGTGACCACCTGATGCCTGAGATTTACTCTGTTCTGCTGTAAATTCCAGTGGTTAAAACATAAATCTGATTGGTTACTATGTACATTGTCTCCAGTTCTTGGCACCACAATTTTCATGACTCAACGTATCAGGAAATTTCACTAATGATTACCTTTTATTCAGGACACAGCTTTACTGTCAAAGCTGATGGGAAAATGCTTCCTTACTGTAAATAATTTAACTTTAATACTGCAGAACATTCCATTTCACCATACAGTCAACAATTTAAACCAGTGTGTTTCGCAGTCAAGAGACCCAAGTTAGCCATAATCATAAGGAAACTCAGCTCTGGCATGAAAGCTCAAGTCCCAGATCGGAACGCCCATCAATCAGAACAAATGTGACCGGTATAAAAATAAATAATATCTTCCTTGGAGGAGTGGTTGGATCATACCTTTTGAGATTATATATTTATATATATATATATATATATATATATATATATATATATATATATATATATATATGCATATATATATGTAGCCCTCTGTTCCTAAAATATGGGGCTATAAGCTCAAGTTGATTGTACATAGTTTATTGGAACTGTTTTGATCTTGACTGTGTTGTGCATTTCCCACTGTTGCCAGTAGGTGTCACTGGTACCACAGGACAGTGCGAGAATAACAACAAGGTTGAGTTGTAATACATATTCTTTTCCAGAAACAGCCCAGTAGGAGGTTCCTAACCGCTGTGCATTCTGGGAGGGGGTATTTATGATATCGACGCCATGCGCTTTGGAGAGTTCTGACCTCGTGACCCTCCAGGCCTGGAGGCTACATGGCTGCAAGCTGTGCAAGTAGGCCCAGAAGCCTGTCTGGGGCCTACTACTTCTGAGGTGGTCCTTAGGCTGTCTTGCCTGTTTGGAAGAAGCCGAGCCAAGCTGAGGAGATCCAGGGGAGGACCCTTGCTGGAGAGAGCCAGGATGAAGTCTGGTCTCTCAGAAGGGCCTGGTGACTTACTTGGAGGACGCACCTACTTTTAATCTACCCTCACAGTACTGCCGGGTCAGCTTAAAGGTTCTGGTACTGTGAAGAAGCTGTTCTACATCTAAAACTATTCTTACAGTACTGCCGGGTCGGCTTAAAGGTTCTGATACTGGAAGCTGTTCTACAATTCAATCAAGGTAACTAACTCCAGGCTGCTAAGTTTGTGAGAGAGACTTATCCAGGTGTCTGCTGGCTGCTAAGTCTGTTAGAGAGGCTTATCCAGACATCTTGCTGGTTGCTAGAACTATGGCTGAGATCTACCCAGCTATACAAGATTCTGCTAAGAGAAAGCTGTTTTGTCCTTTATTCTGAAGAGTCTGTAAGTGATCTGCTACAAAAAGGTATCTGCAACCTCTCCTCAACCTCTTTACTACTACTTCTTCCAAGTTCTTCATTAAAGCATTGAAAACTACCTAAAGTGACTGGCGCCCACATTTGTTCTAACTTCCCATTATAGCCATGGACTCAGCCTTGGTGTGAATGTAAGTCCACTCCCTGTATCTGGAGGTACCCTAATATATATATATCACGGATTTCACATTATCCTATATAGGATCCATTCCTCTATGTGTGTTCTATTGGGTATCTGTTGACCTTGTCAATAGGGTGTTGTTGGTTTGTTATATGTTTAACTTTTTGTAATAAAATTATTTTTTATATAAATACTGTCTCATGATATGCCCACAGAGTCTGTTTATTCTTTGAGAGAGTTTTTTAACCCTCTCAATCCTTGCATATAATACCTTCACACTCACTCATCCAACTGTTTGTTAGGCCAAAGAAACATACAAGAGAAATTATTACATGATACAACACTTCTTAGAAAATGTTATTTGCTGTAAGTATTGTCACTGTCAGTCACATGACTGATACACTATATTACCAAAAGTTTTGGGGCACTTGCCTTTACACGCGCATGAACTTTAACCACTTCCCGCCCGGCCTATAGCAGAATGACGGCCGGGCGGTGGTTCAGTTATCCTGACTGGGCGTCATATGACGCCCTGCAGGATAACAGCCGCCGTGTGCCCACGGGGGCGCGCATCACGGCGATCGGTGGTGCGGTGTGTGTCAGTCTGAAACACCGCTACACCGATCCCGGTAAAGAGCCACCGGCGGAAGCTCTTTACAACGTGATCAGCCGTGTCCAATCACGGCTGATCACGATGTAAACAGGAAGAGTGGTGATCGGCTTTTCCTCACTCGCGTCTGACAGACGCAAGTAGAGGAGAGCCGATCGGCGGCTCTCCTGACAGGGGGGGTCTGTGCTGATTGTTCATCAGCACAGCCCCCCTCGGATGCCCACACTAGACCACCAGGGAAGCTGCTAGGACCACCAGGGAAGCCCCCAGCATGTGGATGGCCAGGTACATCTCCCATGGCCATCCACATGTGAAAATCAATGCCCAACATATGCCAATCAGTGCCCACAAATGGGCACTGACTGGCACCTCTATGGCACAATAAAAATTAGTGATGCCCAGCAATGCCACCCATCAGTGTCATCAGTGCCACCCATCAGTGTCACCTATCAGTGCCCATCTGTGCCCACCTATCAGTGCCACCCATAAGTACCCATCAGTGCCACCCATAAGTACCCATCAGTGCCGCCTATGAGTGTCCACCTATCAGTGCCCATCCGTGCCCACCTATCAGTGCCACTCATAAGTACCCATCAGTGCCACCCATAAGTACCCATCAGTGCCCCCTATGAGTGCCTATCAGTGCCGCATACCAGTGCCGCCTATCAGTGCCGCCTATCAGTGCCCATCATCAGTACCCATCAATGCCACCTCATCAGTGCCACCTCATCGGTGCCCATCAGTGCCTCCTTATTAGTGCCCATCAGTGCAGCCATATCAGTGCCCATCATTGAAGAAGAAAATGTACTTATTTACAAAAAATTTTAACAGAAACAAAAGAAAACTTTTTTTCAAAATTTTCGGATTTTTTTATTTGTTGCGCAAAAAATAAAAATCGCAGAGGTGATCAAAAACCACCAAAATAAATCTCTATTTGTGGGAGCAAAATGATAAAAAGTTTGTTTGGGTACAGTGTACCATGACCGCGCAATTGTCATTCAATTTGCGATTCTGTCCAGGCCAGTCAAGTTCCTCCACCGCAAACTTGCTCATCCATGTCTTTATGGATTTTGCTTTGTGCTCTGGTCCAAATAATTTGGTGGAGGGGGGATTATGGTGTGGAGTCGTTTTTCAGGGATTGGGCTCGGCCCCTTAGCTCCAGTGAAGGGAGCTCTTAAGGTGTCAGCATACCAAGATATTTTGGACAATTTCATGCTCCCAACTTTGTGGGAACAATTTGGGGATGGCCCCTTCCTGTTCCAACATGACTGCGCACCAGTGCACAAAGCAAAGTCTATAAAGACATGGATGAGCGAGTTTGGGATGGAGGACCTTAACTGGCCTGCACAGAGTTCTGACCTCCATCGGATAGAACACCTTTGGGATGAATTAGAGCGGAGACTGCGAGCCAGGCCTTCTCATCCACTGCAGTGCCTGACCTCACAAATGCGCTTCTGGAAGAGTGATCAAATATTCCCATAGACACACTCCTTAAGCCGGTGGACAGCCTTCCCAGAAGAGTTGACGCTGTTATAGCTGCAAAGGGCTGGTCAACGAAATATTGAACCCTACGGACTAAGACTGGGATGCCATTAAAGTCAGGTGTCCCAATACTTTTGGTAATATGGTGTATATTGAAATACCATTGGCTGTCATTGCTGAAAATGACAGTTGTGGCAAATAGTGATTTTCAAAGCATAGTAAATGGAGCCTTATGTGAGTATTATAATTCTATCAGTCCCGCATGCTGTGCCTGCTTAATTGCACTTTAGCGCTTACCTGTGCCGTAGTGCTTATGATCCTGAGAACCCCAAACTTTCAAAGCTCTATTGTTGACACAGCAATCAACATTTTAGCATTAAGAGCTCAAAGTATTGTCTGTGAAAACTCTGATATTTGCTATGTGTATGAACCCCTTGCTTACTAATCTGGATAAAGTAAGGAAGGTTAGAGCCTCTGTCAGGTTTACATTGTTGTCTGTGTCCACAGTGGGGAGAATCACCCTCTCTATGTGTTCTGGGCACACTAGCTCCCGTGACAGGCCACTTTCACGCAGGCACTCAGCTTTCCCTCAGCAGGCCATCCTAAATTGATCCCGATTAAAATCATCATGTGCAAAATGATACAACTACTAGGGTACTTACATCAGATGTATTACACACAACGTCTCTTTAAAATGGGAAAAAGGGATACAGATAGCTGTCATAAATGTCAGACCAGTAGTGGATTATACATATGGTATGGGAGTGTCCCAGAATTAGGCCCCTATGGTCAAAAGTTACTGAATTTATATCTGATACCTTTGATTTGCCAAATACTGCATACACACACTGAGCAAAATTATAAACGCAACACTTTTGTGTTTGCCCCTATTTATCGTGAGCTGAACACAAAGATCTACAACTTTTTCTATGTACACAAAAGGCCTATTTCTCTCAAATATTGTTCATAAATCTGTGTTAGTGAGCACTTTGCCCAGATAATCCATCTACCTCACAGGTGTGGAATATCAAGATGCTGATTAGACAGCATGATTATTGCACAGGTGAGCCTTAGGCTGGCCACAACATGTCTAGGTGTTTTAAATAGCCTTGCAGGAGGTAAATGTCTTTTTTGCATGTGTGCCCTGTAATATTTTGTTCTGTTGTATAGTCTTATGGGTGCACCATCTTTAATGCATCTTTTAGGGTATGCCCCCCAAATATTTTGTTTGTCTATTGTATGGATTCTGACCAAATCCTTTTGGGCAGGAGCACCCCACTCCCTCATCAGTGCCTCTCCTCAGTGTCCACCTGTGTCACAGGTGGAGACCTCTAGTTCTCCCATATAGAGGAGTATATAGCTCCCATGGTTCAGAGAAGCAGGATCTCCCAGTCTATGGATAGCGTAGGACCCACTAACCATGGGGTACTTTGTCGCAGTAAGTGGGCTTAAGCACCATATAGCAATATGGTGTGACCAAATCCCCATATTTGGAGGACCTGGAGGAGGCGTGCGTAGAGCACGGAGGTGGGCTTGTTGGTGCAGTCAAAGCGCAAAATCCGTTCCAAGTCAGATTGCACCAGCTGCCCCTCGCCTGGTGGAAACTGGGCCCTGAAAGCATGGGACAACTGAAGATACCTGAATTTGTGCGAGGGCGGGACATTGTGGTAAGATATTAAATGATCGAAGGGGAAGATCGAGAGGTCTGAGGTGACATCTGAGAGAACTTTGATATGGTACTTGGTCCACACCACAGGGTCTGGAATTTTGAAAAGGTGATGTAAGTTGGGATTGTTCCAGAGGGGGGCGTTCAGGGATACCGCAATCGCAGGGTACTTTTCACAGCCCTCCTGCCAGGCCCTAAGGGTGGTACACATGGAGGGGGCCAGGTCATACGGAGCCTTTGGACCCCACAAACCTCCACAGACCGTAACACCGCAGCCTCCGCAGCCCAGGCCGGGTTGGATCTGTCCGGAACAAGCCACCAGAATCCAGTGACCAATTGAGCCTCAATGTAATACTTGTGGCAGTCCGGGAACGCCAGACCCCCCTGCGAACAAGGGCGCATTAGAGTGGTTAGCCTGAAGCGGGGAGGACATGGGCCCCATAGAAAGGAGGAGAAAATTTTATTTAGATGGGAAAAAAAAGATTTAGGGATCCACTGAGGGGAGTTACGAAACAAATATGTAAACTTGGGAAGGATTTTCATTTTGATGAGATTAATACGACCCAACAGGGACAGAGGAAGATTCTCCCATGCTTTCTGCTTGGCTTTCACGGAATTGACTACTGGGGACAAGTTCAGTGGAATGAAGTCAGCCACATTCCTCGAAATACGTACCCCCAAGTATGTAAATTCGTCCACCCATATTAACTGAAGAGAAGCCAGAGCCTTTCTTTTTGCATTCGCATCAATGGCAAGCAATTGCGACTTTGACCAACTGACCTTAAGCCCTGTCACCTCAGAAAATTTTTCTAGGACCAACAATGCTCCTTGCAGAGAGGAACTGGCATCGTTTAGAAAGAGGAGGAGGTCATATGCGTACAGGGCCACCCTTTCCTCCAGCCAGGCCAGACGGAGTCCCTTAATGTGTGGCGAGACACGTAGTGCCTCAGCCACCGGCTCCATGGCAATGGCAAAAAGGGCCAAAGAGAGAGGACAGCCCTGCCGCGTACCCCTAGCAAGCTCAAAAACAGGAGAAAGACGATCCCCAGACAAATGGCAGCTGTCGGCAAACGATATATAGTCTGCAACCATTGGCTAAAAAACACCAGGGGGAACCCCATTCTCCGCAGAATCTCCCACATGAAAGGCCACTCTATGGAGTCGAACGCCTTCTCACTATCGAGAGAGGTGACCACTCTGGTACCCTGATTGTCATGCCCTGCTTGGAGATTAGTGAACAATCTACGAAGATTAATATCTGTAGACTTGTGGGTCATGAAATCGGTCTGATCCAAGTCTATGAGGGAGGGAACTAAATGGTTAAGTCTAGCAGTAAGGAGCTTAGTTAGAATTTTGAGGTCATTGTTAAGGAGAGCTATAGGTCTATAAGATACACATAACTTTGGATCCTTATCAGTCTTGGGAATGAGAATAACATGGAAGGTGGGAGAGAGCCCTACTCCAGGCAATGATTAAATAGGGCAGCCATCCGGGGAGCCAACATGCTGGCATGTGCTACGTAAAAATCAACCGGAAGACCATCCGGGCCAGGAGCCTTGCGAGTGGACAGGGAATTAATCACAGCAAGAACCTTCCCAGCGGTAATTGGGGCAACTAGATGGGATCTCTCTGAGTCGGAAAGCCAGCCAAGGGCTATCGGGTCCAGAAGGAGTTCCAACCCCTCTGGGTCTAAACCTGTGGGTCGTATATAAGGATTGATAAAAGTCATGGAACGCTAGCAAAATGGCCTCAGGGGAAGAGATGGCCTCACCCGTGGTGGAGGTGAGTTCAGGAATCACGGTACTCGGGGTGTCATGGTTGGACACCATTGCCAACAGTCTGCCATTCCTGTTTCCTTGTTCAAAGAATTTTTGTTTCGTATGATACAGTTCTAATCTAGTAACCTCTGTTAAGTGAAGGTGAAGACTGAGTTTGGATGCCTGTAGCGCATCAAAGTTTGAGGTGGAGGGATCCAACCCGAAATGGGCAGAAGCCAACTCCACCCCATCCTCCAACGCCGCAGTGGCAGCAGTTTGCTGTGCCCTAACCGCCTTGATGGCTGAGATGTAATGGCCCCTTGTAAATGCTTTGAAAGCATCCCAGGAGACTATCTCAGGAGAGGATGACCCTTCATTAGAGTCCCAGTAATCACTTAGGGCTAGGGGGGTCTGTTCTGCCATGTCAGGTTGGCGAATCCATTGAGCACCGAGCTGCCACATGGAGCCACTACGAGAGTAGGAGGGTGATTTTTAGGGGGCTGTGATCAGAGAGACCACTGGGCAAATAGGACGCGACTAGAACGTCCGTCAACATAGATGGGTTAGCAAAAGCATAGTCAATTTTGGAGGCGATTTTGTAAGAGGTGGAAAAACAGGAAAAGATTTTAGTGGATGGGAATTTCCACCTCCAGACTTCTGTGACACCTGCAGATAATGCCCAATTTGACAACTCCCTGGTAAAGGACTTAGGTGGCGAGGGTCCATCCAAATCTGGGGAGAGGATGGCATTAAAGTCGCCTAGTAGTAAAATTTTAGCAGGACAGTAGGGGGTGATCCTCTCCAGTATAGTGTACAAAATTTCGGGCTCAAAGGGCGGTGGCACATATATACCTGCAAAGACATACCTCTGCTGCCATAATCTGAGTACTAGTATAACAAATTTACCCAGCGGATCCGTGTGGACGGCGTCTATAACACATGGGAGAGACTTATGCACCAAGATGGATACTCCCCTCGCATACGTTGAGTAAGAGGCGTGAAAAGCTGTACCCAGGGCCTTTTTAGAGCCAGGAGCTTACTGCCCACCAGGTGTGTTTCCTGCAGGACCAAGACAGCTGGATTATGTTGTTTGACATATTGAAAAAGAGGCGCCCTCTTAAACCTAGAGTTGAGGCCGCGCACGTTCCAGGATACTACAGAGGAGGAATCCCGATCACGTGATGTCATAATCGCTTCGACCATAATAAGTAGAGGAGCCTAATAGTCTTTGAGCAGGTGACACCCAGTGGACAGTAGTGGAGCATGAGCCAGTGTACGTGAAACACAAAATACACATGTAAAAAACAAACACGTCAACTAAACTAAAACTTCCCAAGCACCAGGTGCTTATCCTACCAGTCTCCGCCACCCCCCAGAACATCATGGAGGAAGTCAGGAAGCGGTCTATACCCAAAAACAAAAACAATACCTGTAAAGCTAAACCTGATAACTAGGCCACAATACAGTCCTCTGCAGTACTAAACTGAAGCTGCAGGCACAACCCTATTATAGAGTTCCTCCAACTAAGTGTAGAGTGACAGTTCAGGGAACTTCTGATAATCTTTGCAGAGTCAAATCTTAAGGGGTAAGTGCGTATCCAGCGTAACGGTGTATTTGCCGTAGCTCCGGCACTTGTGAAAAGGAGAATAGTAGGATGGGGAATTCAGGACATGTATGACCTGTGCAACTTTCAAACGATAGGAGACCATTATCTCAGAGTGGCCAGCCAGCCCTCAGCCTCCGAAGGTGTCACTGTTCTTCACATGTGGCCGCACACAGAGCTGAGATGTTAATAGTATGATGCAGTCATTCCAGCAGCAAGAATCCGGCAGCCGCAGCTACCAGGCCATGTGAAAGAGGCCTTTGAGAGGCTCTTTTTAGGGCATGTTCCCACTTGCTTTGTTCTCCATTTGGATCGCTCTTCAGAGAGCATTTAACAGGCAGTAAGGAGGTGTTGTATTGCCTCCTCACTGCCTGCTTTAACCCCTTGAAGCCTGTGGTTGTGGGACACGTGCAGAAAGGCCCCATTCACTTGAATGGGTGGTGCTCAGCGGGCACTAAGCTAAGCATTGCGGCAATGGTAAGTGTGCACTCCTTGCTGCTGCCTCTGCAGCTAAAGGGAAGGGGTTGGAGGTGGCAGAACTTGGCTCAACCCTGAGGTTTTACCCCCCCCCCAGAACCACTAGTGAGAGTGAGCCCTTGGATTGGCAAAGGGACACAGGCAGCACAGAGATGGTTTTAACCATCCACATTTAAAAAATAAATAACTAACTTTAGGGCTCATATACATGCCCCATAAATGCAGCATTTTTCTAATATTTCTGTGGATCTGAATAAAGCTGTGTGGTTTGCCCCATGCACACTGTTGCAAAAATATTAGTACGCTTGTGCTGCATTTAGATCCTGTGTATGGATCAGGTTTGTACACATACAACCGGTGCAAACGTAAGTCTGTTGGGGTGCAAGAGCCGCCTGTGTCCTAGCACTGAAGGAAGCTAGGCGGAGGGAGCCACCTAGATATAGAGGAATAATGCGCTTAGTGTATAAAGTAAAATTAATTAAAAATAGATGATCAAATTGACAGCAGCACTCAAAACATTGTACACAGCAACATCCAAATTATTAGATAAAAAATGTGTTGCACCTTCTTGTGACATACAATTGGATATATAAATCAAAAACAAAATAAAAATCACAAATAAATAAATGAGGCACCAAAGTCCATAAAGTGAAAATGTGCAAAGTTCTTGAATTCAGTGCAACACCCAGTGCTTAGACAGATGAGGCAAAAATGTCTTCTTACCAGATCCAAAGACCTATCAAGGTCTATATTCGCATCTGTGAGCTTTATTACTCCTCACTTTAGGTGCAGGTTATCTTAGCTTGTCCAGCCTCCTCGTGGGGGACCGTTGGTGAAAACAAGCCAAAGATAAGGATAAGTGATATAAAGTGACAAGGAATGGCGCCAACCAGTGACTAAATAATAAATGAGTGAAGCTGCCCCTTTAAAAGTGAGTGAACCACTTAACAATAAATAGGGTGTATGCAAAAAGGTATGGCGCTACCTCATATATGGGTAATTACTGTGATTGCCTACTAAAATGAATGATCCATTGGATCTTAATGATTCATAACCTTCAACCAATAAATCATTAAACAAACAAAAAAAAAGTATACAGTTACTGTAAAGCGGAGTTCCACCCAGAAATTGAACTTCCGCTGATCCGGTTCCTCCCCCCCTCCGGTGTCACATTTGGCACTTTTCGGGGAGGGGGGGACAGATACCTGTCTAATACAGGTAATTGCTCTCACTTCCGGCGAAAGAGCGCCACAGAATCCGCGGCGAACTACGCCATGTCCGGCCCCTCCTCCATCTCCCCCGCTGCCTTCTGGGAGACACACAGGTCCCAGAAGACAGCAGGATCATTCAGAACGCACAGCGTGACTCGTGCATGCGCAGTAGGGAACCAGGCTATGAAGCCGCAAGGCTTCACTTCCTGAATCCTTACTGAAAATGCCGGTGTCTGCACGCGGAGCCGAGGGATGGGTCGGCTTCGGCCGAGGACATCGCGGGCGCCCTGGACAGGTAAGTGTCCTCATTTTAAAAATCAGCAGCTGCGGTATTTGTATAAACTGGAACCCCTAAAAGGCAGTGGGGAATACTGTAGCCAGCAATGTAAAAGATGATGGCCCCTTATTCTCAGATAACTTTTAGGCAATCATACTTGGAAAAAACATAAGAAGTGTCATAGCGTGATATGCTTAAAGTGACTGTAAAGGTCTTTTTTTAATTTTTTAAAAATAACAAACATGTCATACTTACCTTCACTGTGCAGCTCATTTTGCACAGAGGGGCCCCGAACCTGCTCTTCTGGGGTCCACCAGCGGCTCTCGTGAGAAGTGCTTCCCCGAGGGGGTTACCTTGCTGGCGTGCTCCTGAGTCCAGCATTTGCATCTATAGACACAGAATGCGGGACTCGGCCTCGCCCCCCGGCACCCGCGCCATTGGATTTCATTGACAGCAGCGGGAGGCAATGGCTGCACTGCTATCAATCTATCCAATCAAGAGGCGGGAGCCCGTGGAGAGAAAGACAGCGTGTCCCCGCCAACTGAATGAAGGGGTTCAGGTAAGTTAAACGGGGGGGCTAGGGGGCCTAATGGCCGCCATTACTAGTAAAAAAAATAAAAATAAAAAATGTTATAAATCTATCCCCTATTTTGTAGACGCTATAACTTTTGTGCAAACCAAAATATATATACGCTTATTGCGATTTTTATTACCAAAAATATGTAGAAGAATACATATCGGCCTAAACTTAGAAAAAATTAGCTTTTTTTAAAAAAAAAAATGGGGATATTTATTATAGCAAAAAGTACAAAATATTGTGTTTTTTTCAAAATTGTTGCTCTTTTTTTTTTTGTTTATAACACCAAAGATAAAAACCACAGAGGAGATCAAATACCCCCAAAAGAAAGCTCTATTTGTGGGGAAAAAAAGGAAGTCAATTTTGTTTGGGTACAGCATCGCACGACCGCGCAATTGTCAGTTAAAGCGACGCAGTGCCGAATTGCAAAAAATGTCATTCAGCAGCCAAATCTTCCGGGGCTGAAGTGGTTAAAAAAAACTCTGAACTAAAGGCTGTAATGTAACAAAAAAGGTAAAAAGCCGGGGGGTGAATACTTTTGCTAAGTACTAGCACCAACATACACAGCCTAAGGTACCTCTGCACGCCGTCCTGACGGCCACAGCATGCTTTTCAAAGCCAGGGGATGTGGAAACCAATTGGAGCGGAAATGACGTCAGCAAGGGACGGACACCCAAGCCAAAGATAATAACCACAGAAAATGATACAACCATTGATCATATGAGAAAAGGAGAACTCATTGCGCAGCGTTAAAAATGGGCAATTTATTAAAAATCTACTTACAACAAAACTGTAATCACAGGCATTTGGAAATATAACTCTCCTAACACTCTCACGAGTGTCCTGACGTCACCACTATCTCCTGCCCTGACTTGGTGGAGTGTATTCTCATAACAAAGGACTATAGACGGCAATGGCCGCTTGCATCCTAGCAACCAAGAGGCTACTTCAATGCTGTATGTCTGTTCATGCTACACAAACATAACATGCGTACGGCATTTGGAAAATCTAAAATGCAGAATTGCACTGCCAGTAAAACCCTGTGTTCTATGTTGTAAAACTTGATATACCCATGTGTATGACAAATCATAGGGGCCCTTTCACACTATGGGGGTTATTTACTAAAGGCAAATCCACTTTGCACTACAAGTGCACTTGGAAGTGCAGTCGCTGTAGATCTGAGGGGGACATGCAAGGAAAATAAAAAAACAGCATTTTAGCTTGCACATGATTGGATGATAAAATCAGCAGAGCTTCCACTCATTTCAGATCTTCCCCTCTGATCTACAGCGACTGCACTTCCAAGTGCACTTGTAGTGCAAAGCGGAGTTGTCTTTCGTAAATAACCCCCTATTTGCAGTTACCTGGGTTTTTTCCCCATGGATAAACACAGGTAACTGCAACAACACACAGAAAACAAAGGTTTTTCTGTTTGATATGTTCTCACAGAACATAGTGTGCATTCCAGAGCTGTATATATTATACATAATATCGCACCACTCTGGGTGGCCTTGTGCATCACCTTGCTATTGTCCAGTGACATGCATCACTTTGTGCACTTTACATACAGTTCTAAATAAATAAAATAAATAAAAAAAAGGGGGGGCTGTGTTTTGCATTAAGGCCGGGTTCACACTGGGACCGGCTGCAGATCGCACAGGAGCGCTGTGCGCCCCCGTTCCCCTTTTCAGGGACAAATCAGGGCAGAATCCATGCCTGAATTCGGCCCTGAAACGGAGCCAAAGACGCACAGCGTTTCTGTGCAGTGCGCTCCGCAGCCGCAACAGAGATATGTGAACCGTCTCCATGGGGAGCCAGTCACATTCTCCTGCTATGCGAATTGAATGCAGCATGCTCTACTTTTTTTTTAAACTGCGCTGAACTGCACTGCATTGATGTGAACTATTGGCCGCATTTTGAACTGCACTCCAACTGCATAAACAGCTCAAAATCAACACCATGTTTCCCTATGGGAGTCGTCCTAACTGGTCTGACACAAGTCGTTCCGACTTTAGAAATGCTCCCTGTACTACTTTGGTCTGACTTTGATCCTACTTCAGCCCATTGCCTATCATTGAAGTCGGATCAAAGTCGGTTCGCCGTCTCGCATGATCCGACTTCGGCATGCGACTTGTGCTCTGATGATCTTGAGGGGGAACTCTGCGCCAAATTTTAAATAAAAAACCTGCATGGGTTCCCCCTCCAAGAGCATACCAGGCCCTTCGGCCTGGTATGGACCTTAAGGGGAACCCCCTACGCTGAAAAAACAGCGTGGGGGTCCCCCCCAAATCCATACCAGACCCTTATCCGAGCACGCAGCCCGGCCGGTCGAGCGAGCACCCCCCCTCCTGAACCGTACCAGGCCGCATGCCCTCAACATGGGGGGTGGGTGCTTTGGGGTAGGGGGGCGCCATGGGCCACCCCCACCCCAAAGCACCTTGTCCCCATGTTGATGAGGACAAGGGCCTCTTCCCGACAACCCTGGCCGTTGGTTGTTGGGGTCTGCGGGCGGGGGGCTTATCGGAATCCGGGAGCCCTTTGAATAAGGGGGCCCCCAGATCCTGGCCCCCCACCCTTTGTGAATGAGTATGGGGTACACCATACCCCTACCCATTCACCTAGGGAAAAAAGTGTGAATGAAAAAACACAGTACACAGGTTTTTAAAGTAATTTATTAGGCAGCTCCCGGGTCTTCTTCCGACTTCGGGGATCTTCTTCCGACTCCGGGGGTCTTCTTCTGACTCCGGGGTCAACATCACCCGATGGCCACGCCCCTTATGATGGCACAGTCCCAGCATGCCCCAGGACTGTGACCTCATAAGGGGGCGGGGTCACGCCTATAAAAGTCCATTGCGGAGCGCTCAGAGAGCATTCCAGCTGGAGAGAGCGTTGTGTCAACATCGGAAGAAGAGAAGAGGGAAGAAGACAAGAAGACTAGAAGGCAGAAGTCCGGGCCACTGCTAGCAAAAGAGCTGCAGAAGATAGCAGAGGAGCCGGCAGAAGATCAGGACACCAGGAGGAGACGCCGGAGAGACCCCCGGAGTCGGAAGAAGACCCCCGAAGTCGGACACTTTTTTCCCTAGGTGAATGGGTAGGGGTACGATGTACCCCATACTCATTCACAAAGGGTAGGGGGCCGGGATCTGGGGGCCCCCTTATTAAAGGCAGCTCCCGGATTCCGATAAGCCCCCCGCCCGCAGACCCCGACAACCAATGGCCATGGTTGTCGGGAAGAGGCCCTTGTCCTCATCAACATGGGGACAAGGTGCTTTGGGGTGGCGGGGCCGCAGGGCGTCCCCCTGCCCCAAAGCACCCACCCCCCATGTTGAGGGCATGCGGCCTGGTACGGTTCAGGAGGGGGGGGTGCTCGCTCGTCCCCACCCCCATTCCTGACCGGCCGGGCTGCGTGCTCGGATAAGGGTCTGGTATGGATTTGGGGGGGGACCCGCACGCCGTTTTTTCAGCGTAGGGGGTTTCCCTTGAGGTCCATACCAGACCCAAGGGCCTGATATGCCCTTAGAGGGGGGAACCCATGCCGGTTTTTTATTTAAAATTTGGCGTGGAGTTCCCCCTCAAGATTCATACCAAACAAAGTGCCGGGCATTGGCGGGGATCCAAGTCGGATCCCCGTTCATTGAAAGTCGGACGCATGCCGGCTTCATGTCGTAGGGCAAAGTCGGATCCAAAGTAGGACGGCTGTTGTGTCGCACCAGTGTGAACCCGGCCTGAGGGAGATCATGGGGGAGACACTGAAAATGAACATGGAATCCACATGGCAGTTTATATTTGTAATTTCTCTTGCTACAAAATATCTATCAAACAACACTGGACAAAAATATGAAAATCACAACTGACTATGAGAAAAAGTATCAAATGTAGGAATTTAGAGCTTGTTTTCAAATAAAAGGATACAAATGTAGCAGGAGGTTCAAAACAAGAGCAGAGCAGAGCTCGTCTCTATAGGAAAGGATTCACTCAATCTAATGTCATGTTGGAATTGTAAAGTACATAAAACAATATGACAAGTCACATCGAATTACATGACATGAATATATAAGGAATAGAGCTCTCCAGTATATAATAATAATTGTTTTCCTGGGGCTGACACTGATCAGGGACATATGACAGCTGGTCACACATGACACCTATCAGTAGAATAAGGACATCCCTGTCACTTACCAGACATCCCGGAACACACAGACTGTTTACATTCCACACAAATGTCAGCTTCCCATTGGACTGTGGAGGTGGCCATGTTGTGGGTGGGGCCTGTGATTAGAGTGTCAGCTCCCAGGGACAGGGGGCAGCACTGAGTCAGGAGGCAGCTGTGTTCTCTCTTCTGTCCCCAGTCCCTGGAGAATGGGAAGAGAGGAAATATAATGAATGTGAAGACTTCCCGGACCCAACACACACAATCTCTTCACTGCAACTATAGGTGTGCTTCACAAGCTGCACTGACACCTCTCCCCCTCCCCCCTGCACTGACAGGTATTTTGGGGTGCAGTCTTGTTCCCCCTCCCCCCTGCACTGACAGATATTATGGGATGCAGAGCCCCCTCCCCCAGCACTGACAGATATTATGGGATGCAGAGCCCCCTCCCCCAGCACTGACAGATATTATGGGATGCAGAGCCCCCCCCCAGCACTGAGAGCCATTATGGGGTGCAGAGTCCCCCTCCCCCCTACACTGACAGATATTATGGGGTGTTGAGCCCCTCCCCTGACAGATATTATGGGGTGCAGAGCCCCCTCCCTCAGCACTGACAGATATTATGGGGTACAGAGCCCCGTCCCCCCTACACTGACAGATATTATGGGGTGCAGTCTTGTCCCCCCCCCCCCAGCACTGACAGATATTATGAAGGATCCCTAGGACTGAGATACTTAATAATATAAGGTTGGAGTTCCTCACTGCAAATCTTATGGGAAGCTGACAACCCCCGTGGTCCCCTCAGCACCGACAGAAATAATGCAAGGCTCGTTATAACTCCTCCTCTTCCTCTCTGGGGCTCCTCACTCTTCCCCCGCGCTCCGCCCTCTCACACAGTGCCGCCCACAATGCACCGCGCTCAGGATTGGGCGGGAAAGTGACCAGCTAAGTGCAGAGCGGGAAGAGCTGTGAGGAGAAGGTGAGCTGAGGGGAGGAGCCAGTTACCTCAGATACTGACTGACCGTATACTGACACTATATACTGACTGTATACTGACACTATATACTGACACCATATACTGACACTATATACTGACACCATATACTGACACTATACTGACACCATATACTTACTGTATACTGACACCATATACTGACACCATATACTGACCGTATACTGACCCCTATATACTGACCCTATACTGACACCATGTACTGACCATATACTGACAACATATACTGACTGATGGTATATTTACCTCATATACTGACTGTATACTGAGACCATGTACTGACACCATATACTGACGGTATACTGACACCATATACTGACCGTATACTGACACCATATACTGACCGTATACTGACACCATATACTGACCGTATACTGACACCATATACTGACCGTATACTGACACCATATACTGACCGTATACTGACACCATATACTGACCGTATACTGACACCATATACTGGCCGTATACTGACACCATATACTGACCGTATACTGACACCATATACTGGCCGTATACTGACACCATATACTGACCGTATACTGACACCATATACTGACCGTGTACTGACACCATATACTGACCGTATACTGACACCATATACTGGCCGTATACTGACACCATATACTGACCGTGTACTGACACCATATACTGACCGTATACTGACACCATATACTGACCGTGTACTGACACCATATACTGGCCGTATACTGACACCATATACTGACCGTGTACTGACACCATATACTGACCGTATACTGACACCATATACTGGCCGTATACTGACACCATATACTGACCGTGTACTGACACCATATACTGACCGTGTACTGACACCATATACTGACCGTGTACTGACACCATATACTGACCGTATACTGACACCATATACTGGCCGTATACTGACACCATATACTGACCGTGTACTGACACCATATACTGACCGTATACTGACACCATATACTGACTGTATACTGACACCATATACTGGCCGTATACTGACACCATATACTGACCGTATACTGACACCATATACTGACCGTATACTGACACCATATACTGGCCGTATACTGACACCATATACTGACCGTGTACTGACACCATATACTGACCGTATACTGACACCATATACTGACCGTGTACTGACACCATATACTGACCGTATACTGACACCATATACTGGCCGTATACTGACACCATATACTGACCGTGTACTGACACCATATACTGACCGTATACTGACACCATATACTGGCCGTATACTGACACCATATACTGACCGTGTACTGACACCATATACTGACCGTGTACTGACACCATATACTGACCGTGTACTGACACCATATACTGACCGTATACTGACACCATATACTGGCCGTATACTGACACCATATACTGACCGTGTACTGACACCATATACTGACCGTATACTGACACCATATACTGACTGTATACTGACACCATATACTGACTGTATACTGACACCATATACTGATGGTATACTGACACCATATACTGACCGTATACTGACACCATATACTGATGGTATACTGACACCATATACTGACCGTATACTGACACCATATACTTACTGTATACTGACACCATGTACTGACGTATACTGACACCATATACTGACTGATGGTATATTTACCTCATATACTGACTGTATAAGGCCAAAAGATTGTGCACTTTGCAAAGTGTAGTTGCTCCAGAGCTTAGTAAATGAGGTGAAGCTTCGCTTTGCAAAGAATTGCAAAGTGCACAGTCTGTTTGCCTTTAGTAAATCAACCCAATTGCATACTGATCCTGTGAAACATCCTAAACATTGTATACAGAGTCCGTGTGACATCCTAAATATTGTATACAGAGTCTGTGTGACATCATATACATTATATACAGAGTCCGTGTGACATCCTAAACATTGTATACAGAGTCTGTGTAACATCATATACATTGTATACAGAGTCTGTGTGACATCATATACATTATATACAGAGTCTGTGTGACATCCTAAACATTGTATACAGAGTCTGTGTGACATCATACTGTATAGTGTTATGGTACAGCTGGCTGACAGTGAGTCTGATATAAGATGTTGGGTTTGTGACCCATTCACACTGTATACATCATTATATCTCAGGGGCCGATTCACATCAATGCACTGCAGTCCCACACGTTTCCATAATGCACATTCCATGCATTGCTGCACTTCCATTCCTGGTGATGGACACTCCAACACCCCATAAAGACACATGTGTCCTGCAGTGCACCTTAGTGCAGCATATGGCGTTGTTTGCGTTGTCTGAACATGCCGCCTGCCCCATTTTTTGGAGTGGTTTTCCATGGGATGTTAGTTGCAGCGTTCAGCATTATGGTGTGACTGGGTGTTTAGCCCGGGCTCACACTTTTCTGCTACAGAATCATGTTTCGGAGTGCTGTGGAATTCATTCTCAATGGTTCCCCAACATATCCTACCATAGCACAGTACATGAGAGACATCCATTGTGATAGGTACACCTCATCACAGATCATAGCAAAGACACCTTTTTGGTGCATTGAGGAGCCCATTCAGCTTTATAAAGGAACTTCCCCTCCTTTGTCCTTATTCTTATGTTCAGTCCCCTCTTACTTTGTTCTCAGGGTTCTCCTCTATGATTGTACATTGTCCAACATTGTCTGCTGTGATCGGCTGTTTTGCTGCTGCACTCTGGTTCCTCTGTGCCGCCATGTAGAAAAAATGATCCGCACTCCGGTTGTTGCTCTTAAAATGTCTTAATTTTATTGACTAGCCACAGTGAACAAATGCAGATTAAGTCAGTTGACGCGTTTCAGCCTATAAGGCCTTAGTCATAACCACCTGTGCCGCCATGACCTATGTTTTTGTCATCAGGAACCGGCTGTCTCTTTCATGCTGTTGCAGTCAGTTCCCTAATTAAGTGCCATTGCACATGCACGAGTTCTGTGGGTTGCCACAACGCCTTCAGGGATGCATGACGTGATTCTCCCAGAAGACTGCAGATAGCTGGGGGGCTCCATCTATATCTACTGTAGGTGAGCAACCAGGATGTATGGGGCCGGCATAATAAAAATATGTATCAGCGATTCTGAGAAAAGGATGGGGGGGGAGTCGCATTTTAGAAGCGGGTGAAGGTCCACTTTAGGGCTTGTTCATATGGGTAGCAGTAAAAGCCGGCAGTTGGGCCACAGTTTTACTCCCCTTCTGACTGCCCACCCAAATACAGAAATGCTGCCTCTCATAGCGGTACTCTTGCCGCAGCCAGTGCAGTGTATGCCGTTGTGGCACGGCCAGTGGTTAACCCTTTCACTGCCAGAGCTGTTTTTGCATTTTCTTTTTCCCACATAAGTTTAAAAAATCATTTTAGGCCTGAAGATTACATAAACCTTCAAAAATATTATATATTTTCTGAAATACCCGACATCAGGGGGTCTCCAAACCTTCTAAACAAACGGCCAGTGTACTGCTCTTCAGACTTATGCCCCGTACACACAATAGGATTTTCCGACCACAAAATCCATGTTTTTTTTTTTCCGACGGATGTTGGCTCAGACTTGTCTTGCATACACACGATCACACAAATCTTGTCGGAAATTCCGAACGTCAAGAGCGCGGCGACGTACAACACGTACGACGAGCCGAGGAAAAATGAAGTTCAATAGCCAGTGCGGCTCTTCTGCTTGATTCCGAGCATGCGTGGAACTTTGTTCGTCGGAATTGTGTACACACGATCGGAATTTACGACAACGGATTTTGTTGTCGGAAAATTTGAGATCCAGATCTCAAATTTTGTGTGTCGGAAATTCCGACGGAAAATGTCCGATGGAGCCTACACACGGTCGGAATTTCCGACAACAAGCTCCCATCGAACATTTCCCGTCGGAAAATCCTATCGTGTGTACGGGGCATTAGGCTTACTGTACACGTGATGTTTTTACAACCTCTCCTGAATGATTTAACTTGACAGATAGTAACCCACGTTTAAAACGTCCGTTTGGTGGCGTTTACGCTTAGAAGTGTTTTTTTTTTTTTTTTCAAAATACCAAAAAATGAAAAAGGGGCAGCTGAAAAAAAAACATCCAACTGCCTCTGAACGTTTGTTTACCAGCAGCAGTGTACATGAGGCCTTAAAGGAAAAGTACAGCCAAAGCTTGTTTGTCTGTACTTCTATGGATCACAAGAGTGCAGTTCATTCTGTCCTCCTGTGACTGGTTTTCAGCAGACAGCGGGCTGAAGCCCATTGTCGGCTGACATCACAGAGCCGGTCCAGGCTCGGGCAAGATTGTGACCATATGCAGGAAATAAATTCACACCATGTATGGCCTGCCTAAGCAGCCCATAGATATGAGGGAATAGCCACCACTTCCGCTTTTTATTGTTATTGTCTGTCTGTGGAGGCAGGTAGGTGCCAACGATTCCCAGGTGGGAATGTCAGATAACTTGCCCTGGCAGCAGTGGCTCACCAGAGGTAAGTTGTGCTAGTGGACTCTGCTCCTAAATGCTTTGCAAACCAATTTCTGCTCTGTAACATAAAAGTGAACAGTCTAGTTCAGGGGCAGACAACCCCATTTACTTCAGCTGTATTGAAACTACAAATCCCATCATGCCTCTGCCTGTAACTGTCATGCCCTGTACACACGGTCGGACATTGTTCAGACATTCCGACAACAAAATCCATGGATTTTTTCCGACGGATGTTGGCTCAAACTTGTCTTGCATACACACGGTCGCACAAAGTTGTCGGAAAATCGTTCTGAACACGGTGACGTAAAACGTGTACGTCGGGACTATAAACGGGGCAGTGGCCAATAGCTTTCGTCTCTTAATTTATTCTGAGCATGCGTGGCACTTTGTGCGTCGGATTTGTCTACACATGATCGGAGTTTAACCGATCAGATTTTGTTATCGGAAAATTTTATAGCAAGCTCTCATACTTTCTGTGTCGGAAATTCCGACGGAAAAAGTCAGATGGAGCCCACACTCGATCGGAATTTCTGACAACGCGATCCGATCGCACTTTTTCCGTCGGAAAATCTGACCGCGTGTACAGGGCATCAGAGTCCCCCAATGCTTCATGGGATTTGTAGCTCCACAACAGCTGAGGTTGCATCAGGGGCGGACTGACCACTCGGGCACTGCCCG